>NC_049991.1:5937895-5967406 GCF_000003815.2 Branchiostoma floridae | reverse complement strand
CTAAGCGTATAACAAGCGAAGGTATTGCTACCGTAAATAACTCCATCAGGTTGGCAATTATTCATATAGCAAGGTTCTTTAGACACAGCAAAGGAATACTTACTTCCAACGTTTCGATGTCTATCAGACACCATCATTAGGGTAGAATGAGAGAGGGGGGATACAAGCCGAGCCACGTTTGGGACGGCATTTTTGCTGCTGCAGCGCCACCTACATCGGCTATAAGTAGCAGCAAGAAGCTTGGTTTCCAGTCATTTTACCCTGATGATGGTGTTTGATAGTTGGAACGTTGGAAGTAAAAATATAAGTACCCCTTGGTTGTGCTTAAAGAACCTTGCTATGAGGAAGGTATTGCTACATTCAGAAACACACTTCTGTATTATTATTATCAGCCGTACCAACCGGGACTGGAGATTGCAACTTCGAGTCGTCTGATATCTGTGGCTACACACATGACCGGACACACGACTTCGACTGGCAGCGACATCGAGGTAGTACCTTATCCTCCGGCACAGGGCCGAGCCAAGATCACACCACAGGCACTGGTGAGAGATGTGCTTCTATTGGTTGTTTATAGTCACGTGAGAATGACGTAATTTTACCGTCCGCCATGTTGTGATTGCAATCTCCAGAAGCTCATCAGCTTCAATTGGTATTAACATCCACAATAGATATTTTCACATGGGTGCGTATATGTTATAACGATTTATATGATACATTGAATAGTGAAAACGTATACTATTGTCCATGTTATTCAACCAAATGTATCTATTTGATAAAAACAAAGCGTTTGGGCTGTCTTTACCTTTCAAAAAGTTACTTGCTCAATTGCAGTATGTACCATTGACATCTCTTATTCGGACCCAGGACATGGTAAAATGTTAAATGGTACTGTACTGCACCCTTCCATTTTTTCGCGCCTTAGTTTATTGTAAGTTCTTGTTGGTCACTACCGTAGCCGATAAATACAATCAAATAAACCCTTGATTCAACATGCATGGTACTTCTGCTCTAGCTGCGCGACACCCTGAATGGAAAGCTTTTTTTAATACTTCTCTTGTTTTTGCTAAAGGCTACTACATGTACATGGAAACGACATTACCGGCAACAGGCGACAAGGCTCGACTTGTCTCCCCGGCCATCGTAGGAGGAGGTACGAAATGTCTCCAGTTCTGGTACCACATGTACGGCTCACGTACCGGCACTCTGGCAGTCGTCAACAAAGTTTACGACCAGACCACTCTGGGAACGAGACTGTGGTCGCTGTCCGGTAACCAAGGCGACGCCTGGAAACGAGCTCGAGTGACGCTTACACCAACCGCTTCTTATTTTCAGGTAAGATAGAAAAAATATCGTGTACTTGCTACTGCTGCTAAAAGTATTTGTATATTCACTGGAAAATTCAGTGCGTAGAAGTCTATGTACTAGATGTATGCAAATGATTTAGCCACTAGATGTGTCCTTACTAGTATTTTATTTCGTTTGGAAAAAAAATTATATTTTTTTGTCTTTTCACAGATTGTGTTTGAAGGCACAAACGGCGGGTTCTTCTCTGACATCGCCGTTGACGACATAGACGTTGACGACGGAAGTTGTCGAGGTAATAAAACCTAGCAATTGTTTCCATGATTTAATGATCATTGTCAACAATAAAAAAGCACTCCGAAATATCAAATGATAACTTCCTTAGCTTGAACCGAATAAAGAGACAACCATTGCTTTATTCACACCCGTCCGACGTTTCGATGACCGCCTGTCACCTTCTTCAGGGCAATTCTGACTGGTTCACATTGCACTGCAGCATGGGTATCGCTGCTCACAGTTCAAAACTAAATATAAACTAATTCAGGGACAGTATTCTTTAGTTAAGAAGTACAAGAAATTGTTAATTCATTTCACCGTTACTTGACAACTGTTATGAACGTTTTAAACTCCCTCGCGTTTGGGACCGCATTGTAAATATTTTGCATAAAGCGGCCTGTACATATGTCAGCTTGAACTGTTTTTCTTTGTAGCCTGTTCTTGACTCATTGCTCTTTTACAGACGTGAATGAGTGTCTAGTGGATGCACAAGCCTGTTCCCCGCATGCGCAGTGCACCAACACGGCGGATGGGTACGAGTGCACATGCCGCCCTGGGTACTCTGGGAACGGGCATCTCTGTGAAGGTAAGGGGAATGTCGGACACCATTTTGGTTTAGCTATTTCTGTTTACAAAACTTTGCTTCAGTGTAAAATAAAGATAAGAGAGAAGAGAACTTTATTGCACGACAATAATCTACATGATACAATGTATGGCAACAATATATAAAGTACAAAATAGAGGTCTAGAATAATTAATGCTTAACAACCAAGTTAACATAACAATAAGGGCAAACATAATCTACGGATATCTATAGGTATGGATAAGTCGACATATTGGGTCTAGCATCTCATTTACACTATTGGTTCTAAGGTATAAGCATTCGTGAAAATATTTCCCTACTTGAACACAGTGAGGGTTATCCCCTTCCAGAATGTAGTTGAATTTATCTATAGAACAGAGAGAAGCAAAGTCTTTAGAGCAAGCGGAAAGTAATGTGAACATATATATATATATATATATATATATCAAATAGATTTTTGCACCAAGTATGTTTTGGACTATTACAAGTATCTAACTGGCCTTCACTTTTTTCTACATCATATTAGCATTACCGACAACTCGTCCGCCTACAACAATAGCCCGAACAACCGAACCGGCCACGACTGCCCCTGACACAACTGCTGTTATAACTACGTTCGAAACAGAAACAACCGTTGAATCAACCACACATGAAACCACTCCACAAGCTGAAACTACCCTTCCTACTGTAACCATGGTACCAACATCCAATGACAACGTCCTGTCAACAACTGATGTTGAATCCAGCTCAGATTCAGACAATACGGGCATCACCACTACCGTATCATTGTCAACGGATAACACTGAGTATCATACAGATGGGCAAACAACTACGATGGTGAATCAAACGTAATATTATAAACATGTAACATGTTAGCTTTCTGGAACGTCAAGGTTGTTGACAGTGCGTATAAAGATCGAATAGTTCTTATCAATAGTGCATAAAGATCGAATTGATGGGCAGAACTTAAAATATACGTACTGTCAACAGCAACCACCTTTCTGGAATCGTGTTGTATTGGCATTGCATGCATTCAATTCGCTTAGAATCATCTATAGTGCCGGTTTGATAAAGATGAGTGAATTAGAGATTCCATACAACAAAGTTCTCTTTATTCTAATCCGTTTTGGGACGTATGCCTTTGTTTGAGTCACACAAATGCCCACAAATGGAGTTGAATAATGTTTAAATGTCAAAAATGTTGGGTATCTGTATGTATTCTGTTCTGTACCAAAATTATCATCTACAGATGAATCATCTTTAGTTTTGTGAGTGGCTCCTTTAAAGTGACTATGATTTTTTTTTACTTACAGGAAACTACGGATCAGAGTTCTGTATCCTTCCATAGTGTTTACACAACCAGTACATCAACTGTTACACCGGATATTACAACACCAATAAAACCATCGACTTTCACAGCTACATCATCAGGTACTAGTAAATGATACAGGCTTGTCAAAATGTAGAATCATTTTGAACAGAATCAGTACGTCACGTACCAAACTTAGCAGTCGGTCGAACAAAAGCTTTAGTCCAAAATTTCCCGTTATATTTTCGTTTAATTTGGCCCAATCACTGAATCCATTTCTGTGTTAGGCTGGATACAGGTCGTTTCGCCATAATGTCAGTTCGCCAACGCCATTTCGCAATGACTTGTGGTTTGTGGCGAAACGACTTATTTTGTGGCGAAATGACGTTGGCAAAATGACATTATGGCGAAACGACCTGTTACCGTTAGGCTGAGCCTTGCAAAGTTTTGTATGGACGAAGACTTCTCCCAATATTGAGCTACATACAGCCTGAAACACTATATGTGAGAAAACCAGATTCACAACCATGTATGATATTATAATATTCCTCATTTGTATATTCATTAGAAGTGGTTAATAGATTTTTTTCATCAATCAGTGACTGTTACTAAAGGTAAGCAAACGTACATCCAAATTTTCGATGGCTATTCAGTCCATCTTGCTCACGGAGTGACCTAGTTCTCGCGAGAGTTGCCAGAACTTGGTCAAGACTTGCGTGGATCTTTTGCCCCCCACCCCGCCTCCTTCTGGAGTAAGTGTAAGCAACTCTCGCGAGAACGTTTGCATACCTTTAATAACAGTCACTGATTGATGAAAAAATTCTATTAACTGTGAACATACGTGACTAATGAATCTCTTCAACGTCATTAGGAGTGAGCTTCAGCACTTCATCGTCTGTGGGGACAGTAAGTGGCTTGAGTGCTCAGCAGACCCTGATGGTTGTAGGAAGTGTTCTTGGGGCAACACTAGTGGTTCTGTCGGCTGCCCTGATCTATACCGTCATACGCAACCGTAAGAGGTAAGACTGAAGCAAATAAAAAATATACATATATATAAATAGATAGATAGAAAGATAGATAGATAGATAGATAGATAGATAGATAGATAGATAGCCATCAAAAAAGAAAAAAGAATGTAAGAAACAGGGACAAATGATAACAATGTAAGATGGCAATAAAGACAGAAAGAAAGGTATGAAGAAAGAATGAAGGATAGAAAACCGTAAAAAGAACGAAGGAAAAAAGAAAGAAATGAAAGAAAGAAGGAAATGAGGTAACCAAAAATACTTCCTATTTACGTAAATATTATTGCAAAATGATTAGAATTTTATAGTTCCAGCATCACGAATTTATGTAAGATGAAATATTGTTGGAACTGTGTAATGCAAATCGTAATTTACTTTAAAAATCTACAATCCTTTTTTGCTAAGATAAGGCATTTGTACAATTAAGAACTCGTGTTATTTAAGTAAAAATGATTAACTAAGACAATTTATGTAATCGACGGCACTATTTAAATAATCGATGGAAAGCATCAAGAATACATCACTAGAAAATGTTGATAAAATTTGGCAATCGCTTGACATTATTAAACTCCAATTTGTTATTTTCTCACACATCGACGTACGCGTAGTTTCCTTAATTTCCTAAAATGTTATAAATTGTGTCAACTGTCACGTCTGCGTTGTTTCTGCTAAGATTTTATGCCTATTTCTTTTTCTTATTCAGCCATGATCTTAGAGACATCATCGAGCGAAATGGAGAAGTTGCAATGGATGACATCAGTGACGAGAAACTAAGCGGGTTAGTTTCATTCATTCATTTTATATCATATCTAACATCTACTATTATAATTCCACCAGGTGCCATAAAAAACGGGAAAAAAAACATTAGTATAGAGGTCTTCCCAAGATTGTCTTGAATACCGAATGTTAAATAACGTAAATAGAATGCAATCTAGATATTTTGGTTTTGAAGACAATCTTGAGAAGGCCTCTATAACAACGTTTTCTGAGGTGGTGGTATAATGGCACCTTTTGGAATTATGCGAATGTATGTTACCAGGGAAAAACAAACTCAAGCTCCTACCTGCTTTTCAGGTGCCCCTGGACATGATTGGGGTATACATTGAGATTGACTTAGGAAAAAGGTAGCAATGTTCTAAAAGTATAATATACTTCTTTAGTCCGTTTTTGAAAGCTGTTGCTGTTGTCTGTTGTCGCTTTTCAGTAGATATTATATAGTGTCTCGTGATTAAAAAAGGAATATTCAGATATACTCGTTACAACATTCAAGCACATCTCAAAATTGAACTCAAATTCAATATAGATCTTATACCAAAAACATACAATATAAGCTTTATAACCTTTTCTGAGGGTGATGATCGGTATAGGGTTAAAGGGTTAGTATTAGAGTCAAGGAGTTGATGTTAGGGGTTTAGGTAAGAAACAACTAATAGAACAAAATGAAAAGTAGTGACATTCATCATATGAAGGGTAGCATGGAATTTTATTTAAAGAAAAAATAGATAACAGGGATATCTAAATCGGGAGGAAGTCGATTGAATAATTGATGTATGAACTGTTCCATATTCTCATCTCAAACTAAATCTCATTTCGCCCAAAGATTCCACAACCCTTCATATGGAATTCTACAGGTTACTATCAGGTACAGTTCTTTTTTTAATATGATATGATAGAATTTCTTTTCAATTCAAAGCCGATTTTATACGTTCATTTCTGGTCTTCATTTGAATAGAAATGTTCATTTGACTTGTCTTTGTCCTTGACTTTTCATTTCTAGTCTTCATTTAAAGAAAAATTGCAGTTAATTCGACTTGTCTTTTTCAGGAATGATGTCAGCGACATTTAGCGAATTATCTAATCCCTTATCCACGATAGAGAAGAACAGCTAGCAGAGACGGACACAATGATTTAAGACTTTACAAAGGGTTTGCCTTTGAAGGATCATATCGGATATTAGGAATGAAGACAAGTCAATGATACCACAGACAGCAGAGAACTAAGGCAAATAGAGGAATGCAAGAACGCCCTAGTCTCCAAACAGATCCTACAGTGCAAGATAGTATCAAAGCTGGCCAAGGAGTATAGTCGGCGAAAGAGCACAGGGCACCGGGGCGTAACACTCCACGGCCGGTATCACTCTTATCAATCTTATACTACCGTACGGTAGGATCTGCTCAGACATTACGAAGTCTCCACTTGCTTGCCTGATCGCAAGGTGACAACATATATCTCGACAGTCGTACTCGTGTGAACTGCATGCCACATTGCAGAAATAGGATTCCTATGATCTCCGAAAAAAAAGATTAGAAGCAATTTAAGAAGAGGATAGATAACCTTTTCTTATAGCATTTGCTTAAGATGAAAATGGTGAGATAGCGAAACAATCACTCTCTGTAACCCAAACATGACTATGAGGTGAATAAGACCACATGACCTGAAAAGCTACTCGTGGTACTAACCGGACTAATTAAAGGAAATGACTTGGCGAACATTTTTTAGGCTCAAGCATCATGTTGAGAATAAGGTGCAAATTAAAGATACCTGTGTCTGATTTTTTATGAAATAAGAGGCCGAGAATTTAAAGTAAAGTGCAGTTTGAGTTTTTCATCATGATCATTATTATTATTATTATCATTATCCGAGCGTGCTTGTTGCACGGATGGCCATGACTCTCTCCCTCCATCCTTCCCTATCCTCAATAGCCTTGGGCAGTTCTTCAGCCGAGCAGCCAGAATCATCACAGATTTGATGTACATATGTTTTGCGTGGTCTACCTCTGCTTGCATGACCATGTTTGGGAGTCCACGGCAGAACGTTTTTGATTAAGAATAAAGGCAATAGTTTTAACAATTAAAAAGTCGTTCTTTTGTCATTTCTTCATTCATAATCAAATAAAACCTGCTTGCATACGCTATGGCGTTTTTCAATGCCTGGTACTGTCAGTCATAATGACATCATGTTAGTATGTCTCCCAGCTGTTTGTCCACATTCTGAAGGGAATAGTAGTTCAGGTGCAAATGTGCACTTGGAAAAAAAGATCCAGTCTGTATGATATAAAGACTATATGGTATCAAAGCGTGGCTAAAATGCAGTATTTACTATCAAGGTTTACCGGTAACTAGTACTGTCTGTCATGCTGACGTCATGTTTGATATAGTAATTTGTCCACACCCTACAGAGAACAGTAGTTCAGGTGCAAAAGTGTACTTAAAAAGAAGATCCAGTTTGTATGATATAAAGAATATTTGGTATCAAACCGTGTCCAAAATACCGTATTTACTATCAAGGTTTACTGGTACCTAGTACTGTCTGTCATGCTGACGTCATGTTTAGTATGCCTTCCAGCATTTGGTCTACACCCTGAAGAGAGTACAGTACTTCAAGTGCAAAAGTGTACTTACAAACAAGCTCTACCCTGCATAATATGAGGACTTTCTGGTCTCAAACCGTGTCTGAAATACCACATTTACTATTAGGGTTAACCGGTGCCTAGTACTGTCTGTCATGCTGACGACATGTTTAGAATTTTTTCCAGCTATTGGCCTACACCCTGCTAGTACAGTAGGTCAGGTGCAAAAGTGTACTTGCAAACAAGCTCTAGTCTGCAAAATATGAAGAATTTTTGGTCGAAATCCAAGGTACCGCATTTACTTTGACCGATTTGATCATGACCAAGGAAGACCATCTAGGAAGAGAACAGAGACTACATTGACCTCCAGTTTTTGTGCCAGATATCTACTGGGTCAGTAAATATCTGATTGATGTTGTCATGTCAACAGGACAAGTTGAACGAGAATCTTCCACGTAATTCAGTGTTGGCCTTTGGGGAAACTGACTATCAAGTTTTCTTTTGGTCCACAATATGGCGAGGTAAAAGATAAATACTAAACTAGAAAGGCGGACATTTGCTTGGGTGCAAATACAGCATATTTCAGCCATACCCATTCCCACGCAACATTGGACTGTTACAAGTCACCCCTGCGCAATAATGGAACATTTTGACTGTAAGTTATCCCCAAAAGAGAACTAATATTGTGAATTGATTCCAGGTCAAAACAGAGCTTGCTCAATATGCCCCGGGCCCATATGGAAGAATATAATCTTCCACAGGAGCATAACTAATTGTTTTTTAGAATCGCGGCAGCTCCTATTTTTCCGAAAGTGAAAAAAACACCGCATCTTCCATTCAGAAGATTTTCATCATGAAATTATATGAAGCCATTCAACAATTTCCAGAACAATAACTACGTCTAAGTACCGTTATCAGCTCCTAGTGATGTGGGTACATTTTTATTGCAGTGAAGATTTCTTTTATTCAAGTATGGCATGCGTTTTAATAATTATCAAGCAGGTGCAAGTACTGTGTACTCTCCAAGCTGAGGTTAGGCTCCGGCTGTTTTTTTAACGTTTTTTTTTAGTCGTTTTTATCGGGCTTTCTATTTTTTTTATATCTTACTGTGTCATAACCTACTGGCTGGCGTACTTCAAGAAAAATGACAAAATAGAAAGCCCGATAAAAACGACTAAAAAAACGTTAAAAAACAGTCGGAGCCTACCCTCTGCTTGGAGAGTAGGTACTGTGTAGTAGGAGTGTTGTTTTTTTTTCAAGCTGAAAACTTAAATCTTCTTCTTGTTTTGTATGAGCCATTACATAAACGGAGACGTCTTGAATTTTTTAAAAAAGAATTTACCGGTCTTTCGCTTCATTTCTTCTTCATTTCTTTTCTGAAAAATTCCAGGACCAACAACTTATTATTAATAACTTGATACATGGCTTTATCTATATATTTCATTTCCTTCTTTTTCAAGTATATCCTCCTGCATACCACTGTTTAATTGTTTTACTTTGTATGTAACAGCCAACGGGCGTAATCTTGTTGTGTTAGTGTTATAATTTCCTGCTCGTAGCGTGCGAGACCCGGAGGATAGGAGTTTCTACCTTGTTCAAGGGTTTCTTTTCGGGGGTCAGTGGTGATACCCTGGTACTGGGAGTGTTTTATTGGGCTAAAACTCTGGCAGTTTAAAGTTACTTATTAATTTGAATGTACAAAGTTTATTACCGGCATAACGTACCTGGTTATCCTAGGGCGGCGGCAATATTGTAGGGCCGGCCGCTAGGAGCGCGATTTTAGTCAGGCTATACACTCTGAACCTGTCAACATTTTATGGATCTCGGGGCCTTGACCTGAAATGAGGTCCCGTGTTGGAAAAGGCATCGTTTGACATTTGGGTATGAGTTCCTCTTACCCTGGAAGCCAGGACCGGGTAGCTAGCGAGTTTTCTTTGGTGAGCCAAGGCAGTCAAGCCCGCCGATCTCAAATTAGCGCTCAGGGGAGTTTAAGCCCGAAGATGGACCTCATCGGGCTTAAACTCCCCGGGGCGCTAATAGGAGATCGGCGGGCCTGACTGTATTTGGCCACCGAATAAACTGTCCTAGATGCCCGATCGCGGCTGGCCCCCAGGGTAGGGTCCGTCTCATTTGAATAGCTTTTATTCTATTCAAAATCTTGACATTTGGTATTCTTTCTACAATTACTATTAAACCAACAAACGACACGCAATGCCTAATGGCATTGTCAATATATTCGTTCTGCAGAAATGCCTATGCCACTTATGTAGTTGACTTTTCACCAGACAGAGTAGTTGTCACCTACCGAGTTGATTGTGTCACATTTTTCCTGAAATCTTGCCGTAAATTAGTTTAAAAATTGGTCGGCATTTTTGCGTTTTTATAGGCACAAGCAATAACATTCGTAAGGCTGATAATGATACTGGCACCATGTGTACATGTACGGTTACTATATTCTACATTTAAGTCATTGGTATAGGACATATACCTTTCCAAGGACGCCCTCTCTTTTGTCGACAGAAAGAAGACCATGTGACTAGAGTTGACCTTGTTGGCTTCTACCTCACAAAGTAGGAGGTCACCTGTCATGTTGATTTTGTGAGGCATTGGTTTACGAAAAGACATCTGTATCCAGGTAGCTTCAACCGGTACATGGGGTGCGAGTATTTATTCAGATTTGTTTAGCATTTAATGTCTCCACTTGAACATATTAAATGGGTATAGCATCGTCAACAGCTTTCTTAATAAGGCAAACATATGGCAATCCTTTCTCAAAGTTTGTTATTCTGCGTGAACAGACACAACAACGAGTTTTTTTTCGGACTGTATCATTTCTAGTAGTAGGTAATGAGATTTTGATTTCAGGTTTTATTTCATATGTTCGATGTAACTTTTGCCCAAAAGACCGGACTTTATCGTATTCACCATGTGCTAAAAGTCCATATTTGCCAATCACCTCGTATGGTAGATTATAACTGTAGCGAACAAAATTGAAAATGGTATCTTCCAAATATTAGAAATTTTGCACGCACCGTTAAGAATGGGCGTTGCTCTTAATTCGAGGTCACTAAACATTACAATTTACTACAGTTTGCTGCTTCTAAATCATCTACAAGTTCTGCCAAATGCGACTTCATGTATCCATCCGCTTATTCATCTTGTGGTTTTGCTCTGCCAAAATCATGTAAGTTTTAAAAACAAAATTATTCAAGGGAATTGTTTATCAGCACAGATTGTGCAGTCACTTCTGGCTATTGACAACCACATGACGTTGGTGAGGATATAAACAAATTATATTAATAGTCGGAATGATCAGCGCAATGAATGGGGTTATTGCTTATTTCCAGTGAGTCTATCCAAACTACCGCAGTCCCAAATTATGTAGTACAGGTAAGAAAGAACTAATGCCGAGGTAGGGCTCACCTCACCTCACCTCAACTTACCTCACATTCACCTCATGTTACCTCATTAGTCCCTAAGGCACATTTTTCTCAGTATTTCGGCAACATGTTATCGTCTGACCGGTGCGTATGATCAGCGTCTCGTCATCACCACAGATTTTGCAATTTACTCGAACTTATTGATATTTCAAGAGACAATATGACCCATTGAACAACCTATATATGTATTAACACTTAACAATGAGACTACGCTAAGATTAGCAACAATTACATTCTACCTGCCTGAACTGCAGGCTGCCATTTTACGCGAACACGCCCCTTTTTAAAATTGGCCTATTATCTAGAAGTGTGTATAAAATTGAGGTCCGCCTCCCCTGTGAGTCATTCTGACACAACTCTGCTACTCTTAGACAGGAAACTTTGCTATCACTCCGATCGTCTGGCTGGTGTGAACAATACAATCACCCTTCGGTAAGCAACTTCATTATCAAGTAGGTAATTTCTGTTAACTTGTGTTCTCAATCACTAGACTACATTTATTACTCCTCATGTTGTAGATATTGACACCTTTTGTATTCATATACCCCTAGCACTACTAAAGAAAGGAAAATACATTTTACGTTGTCAAATGCCTTCATAAAATGCTAAACTGCTTCCTTGTGACGGGCACGTTGTACACTCTGAACCTGTCAACATTAAATGGATCTCGGGGCCTTGACCTGAACTGAGGTCCCGTGTTGTAAAAGGCATCGTTTGACATTTGGGCATGGGTTCTTCTAATTTGAACAGCTTTTATTCTATTTAAAGTCTTCGCAGTTTGTATTCTTTCTACAATCACTATTTTGTACACGGTTCTTAAACCAACAAACGACACACACACCAATCATGGCGTTGCCAATGTATTCGGTCTGCAGAAAAATTCCTATGCCATTTTTGGAGTTGCCTTTTCACCACACAGAGTAGTTGTCACCTACCAATTTGATTTTGTCATTCTTTTCCTGAAATTCTTGTAAGGGGCACGTTGTACACTCTGAACCTGTCAACATTTTATGGATCTCGGGGCCTTGACCTGAACTGAGGGCATGGGTTCTTCTCATTTGAATAGCTTTTATTCTATTTAAAGTCTTCACAGTTGGTATTCTTTCTACAATTACTATTTTGTACACGGTTCTTAAACCAACAAACGACACACAATACCTTATGGCATTGCCAATGTATTTGGTCTGAATCTGAATCTGAAAAGACCAACATTTTGGCTTTTTAGAAATTGTTGTGAAATTTCCAACGAGTAAAAATTGAGTTCTTGGGCAGCATCAAAACAATACAATGTTTCAAGCTTCAAAATAACGTAATTTTTGGCTTAACTTTGTTAGAACTCAATTTTAACTCGTTAGAAATTTCACAACAATTTCTAAAAAGCCAAAATGTTGGTCTATTCAGATCTTGTTTTGTTTTGACGACACAATAAAAATGGTTTGAGTGACAATGCCGTAAAGTATGCCGATTTCCGTGTTTTTGAGATGCGGAAATTGGGGAAAATGGCCAGAAAACTCTGTTGGCCCGTTACCATGGCAACAAGGAGTTTTGATCTAAAAAAGGCTATTTTGAGGGGTTGTGGACCAAGTACTATCACTGTGCAAAATATAAGCCAAATCGATTTATTGACCTTTGCCACCATTGTTTGATCCTTACAGACATTTGCTCTTAATATTTTAGATGTTGTGTTTGAAGCTTGTGCAGTCACTTTCAGCTACAGAAAACGTGACTTTGGTGAAGATATAAATAGATTATAGTTATTTAGCACAAAGAGTAGAGATAAGCTAAATGGGAAGCCATGTCAAAGTCTTAGGGAGGTATGCACCGATGTAAACTGTATGTCTGTAACTAGTATCAACTGAAGTCAATCGTTATCGTTCTCCAGATTTATACCGGTAGGATCTGGTCACCATAAGGAATTACTACAGTATTTGACAGCACGACATAATGTTTAAAATACCTCTGTTATTATTAGAGACAAATTGATCATTGCGTTGATTGCGCCCTCCCAATAGTTTTTAACACAATAATACGTTTTGTATGGCTTAAAAACGGCTGCATTAAAGAGCATCTGCAGTTTGTTTTCCTTGCATATATTTGACGATGAATTTATGAATCTGTTTACAGATGAGTCCTGACATACCTACTGAGATTAATTGGAAGTCAGCAGCCCGCCCAACATCTCCGAAACGGGGGAAGATGCCAGTAACAGCCACATGAAGTGGAGATTGTGTTATACAGACTAGCAGATATGCAGCATCTAAGGAACATCCTTAAGTCGGGCCTAGGCGTTCTACTCGCACTGTTGGTTGCATCTGGAGACGCGCTGACTTCTATCCTCATGCGTCTTACCAAACTGGGTGGAGTACAGAACTTTCAGTCTATCTTCTGGAACCAAGTCGCGCAGATGATCTTCGTCTTGTGTCTTACCATTGCCGTTCGACCCAAACTCAGAAGGGAAAGTTGGAAGGAAACTGCCGTTTTGGTTGTAGGTGGAATACTCCGCATTGTAGCAACCGTGTGCTTGTGTCTGTCTTACCTTAATGTTTTACCAGGAAACACGTGGTCTGTTGTGTACGGCCTTGGCCCCGTCCTCACCATTGGACTATCAAAACTTATCACCAAAGAACGCCCGAATGCCGTACAAGTGGTGGGTATGTTGGTTTGCACATCTGGGGTGATCATGATCGGGGTTTCCATGAATACCAAGGAGGCTAACAGTCAGACTGTGCAACAACAAGTACTGACTTTACTTTATCCAATCTCCGCTAGTGTTCTCTTTGCGCTGTGTTGGGTTTTACTGCGATGGCTCTCCAAAAAAGGCGTTCCCCTTGTGACACACATGTTCTACTACAGCATTAGCGGTATCCTCCTCTTGCCTCTTGCTTACCTTGTAGAGAAGCCGGAGTGGAGTTTTTCTCTAGATACATGGGGGTTACTAGTTGCCCAAACGCTTGCCTATGCTATGCAATATCTCAGTAACGCTGCCGCCATTCATAACGAAACCATCTTAACAGTTCAGATTTTGAAGGTACTAGCCATTCCTATAGCCTTTGTCTTGGGCTTCTTCCTTCTTCAGCTGGCGCCTAACGTTCTAGAGATGTGTGGTGGAGCTATAGTGACGGTAGGGGCGATTGTGGTCGGGCTTTGGGCCTGGAGAATGAATCTTCAGCAGCAACGTCGTGAAAACAACTCGGCCCATTACCAACTCGGCCCTGTCAACTCGGCCCATACCCCTGTTAAACTCGGCCTAACGACATGGTCAACTCGGCCTAATGCCCTGGTAAACTCGGCCCATCGTTCTGGTCAACTGGGCCCAACGCCCTGGACAACTCTGCCCATCGCCCTGATCAACTCGGCCGATCGCCCTGGTGAACTTGGCCAAACACCCTGCTCACCTCGGCCAAGCACCCTGGCTGGTCAACTATGCCCATCGCCATGGTCAACTCGACCCAACCCCCTGGTCAACTCGGCCCACCACTCTACTTACCTCGGCCTAACACCCTACTCACATCGGCCAAAACCCTACTCAATTCGGCCTAACACCCTGCTGAACTCGGCCTAGCACCCTGCTCAACTCGGCCCAACACCAGAGGCAGTATTTTAGACATAACCAGACACACTATTATAATTTTCGAACAAATAACATTGAACCTTAATCAGCAGTTATTTCAATTTGGGGCTTCAAAAACAGGTGTATGATGGTATAGCTTGGATTGGAATATGCCTCCTACAGTAAAACGCCTAAAAGTGAGCTGAAACGTTGTGTATCATTTCTTGGTGATGGAAATAATCTATCTCCTGGGAAAGGGATGTCTGTGGATATACAGTTATCAAAGAACTTCAGCCCTGCTTATTTTTTTTCGACCACGATTCATCCGACTCGGAAGGGTGCTGTCTACCTATGGTCACAATTAACATTCAAGTGTAAGTAAACTGTGTTCTTCTGAACTTAGAATGAAGTCACATTTAAATAAAATTGGAGTCCATCCTGTCACCAGGGCCCACATAGGCCCACCCTCCGGCATCGCATCAGTTACAACATACTCCCGTGGAAATTTTGTCTGCACCACTTGTCTCTCCATGAGGGCTTCGTCAATTGGAATCAGTCTGACAAAACCACCGGGATGGTTTTAGTTTCTAAGACGGAGAAAGAGGGTTACAGTACCAAGGACTCCAAGTCTGAAACCTTTGGCCGGGAGATGGCTCAATGTAAGCCTGTGATCTATAAGACCACCATTAGAAAGAAGCAGCTGACGTGCAATAAGGATATTTTAAGAAACGTGAAACTATCTGCGCGAAGGAGTTACTGAATCCCAATACACTTGGGCCTATCAAATGTGTATATTCTTAATATGGTGACAATAAGTTGACAGTTTGAGGACCAAAAAATAGTTGTTCTGACATCATAATTTAGTTATGACCTTTGCCAAAATATTATTCATGGAAGCAGGTGGCCTAAGGTTCAGCTCTTTGTCAAATCTTGATAACTTTTAAGAACAAAAACACCATGAACATCAATAGTTAGTTATAGTTAGTTATAACTATAGTTAGTTACAACATAGATATATGTGGAGAAGGAGACCTCAGCCAACCGTTCACACTTACGCCACATCTTCAGAAAAGACGCTGGAGCCGCATGTTCCCCGTTTAGGAGCTTTATTCGAACCGACACACAACACGGATGACTGCAGTGTGCAAGATGTCGCGGTAGCTTGAGGGATGAATCTACTCTACTATATACTGCATACTTCTCAACGGATGGACCCTCGCTGTAGTATCATCTGGAACTCCGGACCCAGAATGATCCCGTACATCACAAGAAAGCACCGAGAAGCAAGACGAGCCCTCTACAAAGACGCATGCTGGACTAAACCATCGCCGCCAAGTCGAGCACAAGGAAGACACTGAGATACCACCGAGTGCGCCACGAAACTACCATCACTGCCCACCGGCACACCAGCGAGAAAGGGAAGAAAGGGGACGTCATCCACAAGTTGTCCAAAGCCCACTAGATGCTGAGAAGCCAGAGCTACACGCCAGAGCAAGATAAACAGCTGAGGGAAGACAAGGATGACTGCAGTGTGCAAGATGTCGCGGTAGCTTGAGGGATGAATCTACTCTACTATATAGTTAGTTACAACATAGTTAGTTATCTTACACCATTTAAAGGCCTGCTTATTCGAGTACAGATTAGCGGCGCGATCGAGAAATGGAGTACAGTTTCCGGATGTTACATTAAATTGTAAAGTACTAACTACCTTGTGTATCCAAGTGAATGCTGTATGTAAACGCGGTACATGTAAATGTCCAATTGCTGGCTATGGAAATTACGACATGCAAGTTTTAGCCGGTAGAATGTGACAAGCGTAAAACTGAAATGTCAACTATTTAATCACATTGTCTCGCAGGTACAAAATGCGCATTGTTTGTACGTTTGGTGGCCGGTAAGCGTGGGTACAGACAATGATCTGCAGATAAATAAATATTTGTGCCGTTCTAGCCTATAAGGTGCTATTCGTCATTACTAGACAATATCAGAAAAATATTAAAACGTGAAAAGATGCCATTCTACATACTAGTAGTCATATAAAGCTTGTTTTAAGTCAGTGGAGTCTGGAGATATTCAAAATTGGTCAGTTGGTAAGGTCATGAAAAAAGGCAGATTGTGCTCCAAGTGAAAAGAAAAACGTTTTGAAGATGATCCCACCAGTTTAATCGATTTTAAATTATCAATTTGCATGACTCAATGAAACGCAGAAATACACTGTGGTGTAGTGGTAGCCCAGGAATTACTAAGGTAAACTATTGTTTGAGAAATGAATTTAGTTGATATAGATGTGTGACCATGGATTGGTGGCGGTATTCTTGTCTTGCTTGCCTGGGGCCCATCATGTTGATCATTAAATAGATCATCAGAGCGAGATGAGGTGAACCGAGGACAAATGATCACGGGTCAAGGCAGTTCACGCCACTGCTGTTGTGCCTAAACTACTTGTGTAGCATAAGGTGTGGTTCTGCGGTAAAACAGGACTGAGGTGGGCTACGGCAAACGCAACACTCCTGTACGGGGCGTGGTAGCTAGTGGTCCGCTGTGGTAAAGGTGTGGTTCTGCGACAAAACAGGATTAAAACGGGCTACGGCAAACGCAACACTCCTGTACGGGGCGTGGTAGCTAGTGGTCCGCTGTGGTAAGGTGTGGTTCCGCGGTAAAACAGGACTAATGTGGGCTACGGCAAACGCAACACTCCTGTACGGGGTGGGGTAGCAGTGGTACATTATACCCCCTCACATTATATACGATCTTCGGACGTACTTCGCGATCGCAGGAAGGTCGGCTGCTTTTAAGATCTTAAGATGGTCTTGCGTATTTTTCGTCAAAAAAACTGTCTCCCTTAAATACAAGCGAGGCTCGTGCGATCGACGGTGAATAAATCTATGATAATGAACCTCCCATGACCTCTTGCATGCGGACAAGGTAACAAAAAAAGTTCCTCAAAAAGGGTAAGAGATCAATAAATGTTGCCGGAATCTTTTAACTAATGAATGGAATGCGCGGGCATAATAGAAATGACACAAGAAAGGAAAGTGTGTTACAAAGCCAGCCTGCATACTACTACAGGGGCCACAATATTAGAATTAGCCTCACATTCACAGAAATTCAATATTTGCAAACAAACGGAAGTCGGACGAACGTCGCCCGAACGTTGCCCGACTGACGGGCGTTCGCCATCCGATTTGCGCTCGATGATTAATAACTATGTCTGTGCTTTCCTATCGGTCTTCAATCGTTGGATTGACGGAAGACGCACGATCTGCGACTCGGTAACGAGCTCTGCGACCTCAGAGATCTCCTACGACTTTTCGCTTATGTTAAGAACATGTTTCGCTGCACTGCGACCATCGTACGACCCCTGAAAATCGCCGGAGATCACTAAAAATCGCAAGATGATCGTGAGAAATCCGGACGTCTTACTCACGAAGATGTCATTTAGAGCCCGTAGACTAGTTTTTCGATCGATTTTCGCCTAATGTGAGGGGGTATAACCACAGCGTACCGCAAGCTACCACGGCCCGAAGAGGAGACATGCATGCGTGGGTCGCCTGATACGTCGTGCGCCCGCCTGCGTCTCCCGGCGATTTCATGACTGGCTTACAGGAAGACTGTGCCAAGTTTTTACGTGCTATTTGCCATCAATTTTCTGATACTATAGCTATTACGAGGATAGCGCGTTCGGGCATAGGGCCCGAAAATGTCCCACACCCCTGGCTGCATTTGCTTACATGAACGCTACGCCTAGTAGTAAATGATTGCTGAGACTCTTAAATACATTGCACAAAAATCCAATTAGTGTAGTGACTGTAGCTTGTAATGTATAATAATGTAAAACATATTTCGATTCACTCTCGACCCTGATTTGCCATGGAAACCAAGGTAGGACTCTCCCCAGGTCTTATAAAACATGTCATTATGTCTGCTCAGTCAGAGGAAAAATTTGAACGACGCAATATTTGTTTGTAATACCCCCTTCCCACAAGGACGGCGCCCTCGTCGTGCTTTTTCTCACCTCAAATTTGACAGATCACTCAAGGAATTGTATTGAAAAAGGCTTTTTTTTACGCTTTTTATGCGTATTTTGTTGTCTATTCAGTCACACTCGAATCGTCTTGGTAAGAATTAACTGTTGACAAGTCATATGTAGTATGTTGAATAGGTGTAGAAAGTCAACTCTATACACAAGATAAGCGGTTTTCTGTGGGGGATATATACGTGCGGATTCTCCTTTCCTCGATTTTTCGATAGATGAGTAGGCGATTCCCCCTCCCTTTCTTATGAATTTATCAACCAGCCCCATAGCGATGAAAATCTCAGCGTGTAGGACGTACCATGTCACAAGTAAGTGACCTTCCAACATATTTTTAATGTATTCGACTCTTCAACGTCTACAAAACATCAGCTGTATACGCTCCTGTAAAGGTAGCCTGACTCGTAAAGGGACAAATGTCCCTTCATTGATGTTAAGTCAGGAAGAATCTAAAACAGTAACCAGCTACAGGACCCGCAGTGACGGATTCTTTTGCAACTTCGTAGCAAGCTCACTAATATAAGAGCCCAAATGATTTCAGTGAGCTCTTTAATGGTGTGTGTAACGAAATAAAAGTTACGAACATGCGCAGAGCAAAAGGTTATTTCTAAAATTCACAACTTACACAAATGATTTGGCAACTTGTATCGAAATGTTGGTGTCATGTGTTACTGGCAAGCTTAACTCACTTGCTAAAAATTAGTCCATGACCTCAAGTGCCCGGCCATGCCCATTTTCAAAGCCTTGAGCAAGTGACGTTTATAAAAAACACACAGTCGTCTATTGGATCAAACGCAACACCCTATTGTCGTTGCACAAAACGTTTCATTCGATGGATAAAGGTCCTTCGTAGATACAAACATGTACTGTATACTTAAAACAAAAAGATAGGGGTCCTAGTGGTGCGGTCTGAAACGCAGCTCGGTACCGCGCACGTGTCTGCTCAAGCAGAAAGAGAATAAAGAAAGAGCCAGGGGCCCGTGTTGCCTCGGGCGTTAGCTGGGCTGTACTATTGCGACATTTCGGAGAGGGACGGAATAATGCTCTAAAAAAATCGCAGAGCAAAGGTATCAGGATAGATGTACAATAATTACAAATTCAACTAGAAAGGCCGACATTTGCATGGGTGCAAATGAAGCATACTTCAGCCATACCCATTCCCATGCAACATTGGACTGTTCCAAGTCACCCCTGCGCAAAGGGAACTAATATTGTGAATTGATCCCAGGTCAAAACGGGTCTTGCTAAATATGCCATTTTTATTATTGTCTGAAAGTTTGGTAGTCATACTATAAGTGGTTAAGGAGTTAGCCTCCAAAGTTTGTTTTAAAAACTGCACACACATTTTTGCTGGGGTCCGTTTGGACCCCAGAGGGACTGAACAAAAACTTTCTTTATAATTTCCACATTATTGTACCAATTTTTGCGAAAACTTAGGAGAAGGTATAAGACATATTGACTGACAAAGTCACGGAAGGATTTTTTCTTCAGATCAAACATTTTCAAATGGCACTTCAAAATGTACGCCTGGGGTCCAAATGGACCCCACTCGGGTGTTTGAGGGTTAAATGTTGTAAGGGTCGCGACTGGGTCTTGGGCAATCATAACATATCATGTGAAAGACGATGGTTAGTGCTGTACCCACTAATCTTTATGCATATAAATATTTCACAGGTAAGCCAATTGTTTACTAATAGCTTTAAAGTTCAAATAATTCTGAAGAGAAATATTGATGAGATGAAATAATCATTCTCGCCACTGTCAAACTTTTACGTATCAAAAGTAAACGCAAACTGGCCATTTTTCCCGCGTTTTCCGCCAAGTAACATTTTCTCGATTGTCTCAACTAACCATACCAAAGTCAAATCTGCCGAAAATGATTGATAGTGCCATGCGGAATGTTGGTAAATTCAACAAAAAAGACTTGTATTCTAACGTTCAATGCACGCGTACCGTCTGATACCGTCAAATGACCATGTCTGAACTCTAATTTGTCGCAAACTACAATCTTAAACCGGGCGCAGGGTGACATATGGCCACTGTAAGGCCGTAATATGCATGTGTTTCTGTACATACGGGATTTGAAGGACCCGCTTATGAATATTTATTAGCATTCGCCTTCCTCGTCACTGATTGGCTGATCGTTAAATCAATTAACTATCCCTGAAGCCCAGGTCGTTGCAGGTGTGGCGCTCTGTGGGGTCACGGGAGTTCACGGGAGGAGGTCGAAAGAAAACCAATTTCCCCTTAGAAAAGTACTAGTGCTGAAATTAATCATTTAAAATTGTTTATGCCAAACATTATACTTGGATCATTTTACCAAATATACAATGCCTATCTATACCAAATTTCATGTCATCTAATTGTAATACCTGGGTACAGGGGGCCAAAATATACAATTTTTGTCTAAAAATGACCCAAAAAAATTGACAAAATCTTTTTAGAGGAGGATATGAAAAAAAAAGCTAATCGATGTATTGGCCCACTCTACCCTTGTGCCAAATTTCTGGTCATTTGGTCCAGAAACGACGGAGATGATTCGATTTGAAAATTTGACAGGAGAAATAGGAAACATTACGAACACAATGTATTTCACCATACTACGTATGGCTGAAATATAACCACAAAGAAAGGTAAACAAGTGCTTTTAAAAAAAGCTGGCGTTTCGTCTACGTTTATGAGTGTGAACTGTCTTTTTCTTGAAGTAAAATCTGTTAGAAAAAGTCACTCAAGGGCTGTTGCGTCTATAAGAAAAATTGTTATTTTGGAAAGGAGTACTGTTTAATAGCTGGTCTTGGCTTACAACTTTATTTTAAATGTACAATAAGTTCATTATAAAATCTATCAATATACTCAGGTACTTATGTACACTTGAAAAAGCACCATCAGCACTGTGACAAGATTCTATCTAAATTGACTACCAAATGTCAAACAAATATCCAAACCAATTAACAGCTACCTCATCTCTATTATACTGGTTTCCGCATTTACAACATTTCTTCCTTGTTTTCCTGGATAATTTTGCTAATATTCATGAAAATTTCCATACTTTTGTGTCGAGCGGTGTGACTTTCCACATCCGTGTTGTCTGAAAACTTCTGAATGAAGTCGATACTGAACAATGAAGCATTTGCTACTGTAAGAAAGGATCGCTGTTTTTGATGGAGTTTCATGCAAACAACATCAAGAGCCTCTGTTTACATCATGAATAGTAGTTTAGTGGCGAGTGTTTTGTGAGAATCATCTTACCGCGCATAGGAGCCGCTGTACGGTATTTTCCATTACCATGAACAGAAAAATTCGAATGCCGGGTTTGGAATCTATGAAATCCTGTTCATAAGACAAAGGCCTTGCATACATGAAATGAATACTAAAATAAAATAAAAAATGATACATAAAAATATAATATCAATAAATAAATAGAACATTTATATATTATCTTCAATATTTAAAAAGAAAAAATCCACTCTCGGTTTCGAACCAGGGACTTTCGGATCCGAAGGCGTATGACTTTACCGATTGAACTAAGTTGTTACGTGTATTGTATATGAGTGTAGTCGATACTGAACATTTGCTACTGTAAGAAAGGATCGCTGTTTTTGATGGAGTTTCATGCAAACAACATCAAGAGCCTCTGTTTACATCATGAATAGTAGTTTAGTGGCGAGTGTTTTGCGAGAATCATCTTACCGCGCATAGGAGCCGCTGCACGGTATTTCCATTACCATGAACAGAAAAATTCGAATGCCGGGTTTGGAATCTATGAAGTCCTGTTCATAAGACAAAGGCCTTGCATATATAAAATGAATACTAGAATAAATAAAAAATGATATATACAAGTATAATATCAATAAATAAATAAATAGAATATTTATATATTATCTTCAATATTTAAAAAGAAAAAAATCCACTCTCGGTTTCGAACCAGGGACTTTCGGATCTGAAGGAGTATGACTTTACCGATTGAGCTAAGTTGTCACGTGTCTTACATCTGAGTGTACATTATGCTCTAACCTCACTACATAGTATTATTTATGTCGATTTTCGGTCGCTTTCTTGATAAAATCTTTTTTTTTCTTGTGCAATCTTGTGGAATAGATGTTATATGGCCATTTTCCAGGATATTGAAGTCCGAAACCACAATGCAATGGTATTTCCGAACATACAGTTGTAGCAGTTGCATGCGGTCGTGTTGAACGATCTTGAACCAAACCAAGCACCAAGCATCCATCATCGAAGCACCCACTGAAGGTAAAACCCAATACATTGCGTTTCGTCGCCAGAGGGCGACGAAACGCAAAAAAATATAGGAAAGCACATCGTGGGAAGTAGCTTGGTGACCTACAACACTATCGGAAGGTAAGATCATAGAATATGTCGAAATGTGTTGTCGCGCATTTCTTAAAAGGGCAGTTCAAACATATCATGTGGCACACGGGTTCATGTGGCGTAACGGCAGAATATTCTGCTCAGAAGTAAGTGGTCCAAGGTTTAAATCATGTCAAGTCACCGAACCTTTGCCCTTGGGAAAGTAACATGGCTTTCCCCTCTTCACTCAGGTGGCTATTAGGGCCGTCCCTCGAATAAGGTGCATTTGGGAACTGCCGCCTTCCGAATTTGCGAGGAAGTAGCTACCAGAGCTACCAGAGCACCATAACACCGAAAGTTCCTACAGATCATTGCTTGTTGTTGTAACTTTGCGTATCAGACACCAAGCGTACAAAATACCTCCGACACAAGGTGATGAAAGAGTTGGAATTCCAGCGTCACACTGGTTAAGTTCTACTAGCTAAAAACATGCATGTCCTACCCCATTCACACTCAGAAAAACGATTCGAATAAAACATGTTATCCGAATAAAACGACCCGATACGAATAAGTTTCTGCAGTGTGAACGCTTCCAAATCACTTGGATTTCGTCGAAGTGAATCCTCGGGGAGGTGGATAGAACTGGGGCAAGTGGATAGAACTGCGCTGCGGGGAGTCCCGATCGATTCGTGCTATTCGGCAGAGTGAGCGCGCTAGTGGATAGGATTCCGCTAATTCCGGGGTGTAACGTCATTCATCCGGGAACTTGGGATCATACTTCGCATCGCGCGGGAAACACTACACACGCTTGATCGCCTCGTTTTTCAGCGAGCATTTTCCGCCGTATTTAATTACTTCAAACAACAATGAGCGGAAAGAATGGGAAATCTTCATCATTCGCCAAGTGAACACCGTAACAAACGAAGCTGCTTATTTCCATCTGGGGGTGAGAGGAGACGCAGAAAAAGCTCGGGGAGGTTCATAAAAACAGGGACATTATAATAGGAAGATATATCCGAAGGAATGTCGAAGCATGGAGTTGAGAAATCCCTCGACCAGTGCAGAAATAAAGTGAATCTCACCGCCAACTACTTCAAGACGTAGCGATACATCTTTGAAACGCAACTAATGTTTCTTTCAGATAAGACTGAGGGCGCGCTAATCGGATTGCTGAAGAGCAGTGTGAGCACAATTTTGAATCGGATAGGAAAAAATTTATTCGGATAAATGTTTTATTCGAATCGTGTTCTGAGTGTGAACAGGGTCTTACTTTAAGCTAATCATAACATGTACTTGGACATTGCCTTTTGTTGTGTAATTGTAAGATACGGCAAAGATTAACCCTATCCAGACCAGGGGGGGCTAAAAGAGCCTGCGCCAACTTTGATGTCGTATAACTAGCTAACGACGCGTGCTAGGACTACGAAACTTAGTGACATTTCCTAACATATTGTTGGCAACAATTCCATCAAAAAGTTAGAGTTTGTGATTTTTCGTGTTGCCATTGCAACGGGTTTCTGACAGGCATATTTTCCCAAATTTACTAATTTCAGTTTGAATTATGGGATTTAATGGTTTTATTGCTAGATCAAACTTGTTTATTTATATATTTCACATCCTGTGTAATTATAAGTTACATTTCTAATCAAATATTCATATCTAATGCTAATTTGATGACGTCATGGGTCAAAATCCAAGATGGCGGAAAATGTCATTTTCAACGATGAATACATGTAATTTTTACTCAAATACCGTCAAAATCTTTATTTTCTTACAAAACACAGTCACTTCATCATTTTTGGTCCATTTCTATTTGGTTAAAAATTGTGGAAAAAGTCTTT
The DNA here is from genome assembly GCF_000003815.2 of Branchiostoma floridae. Taxonomy (NCBI): domain Eukaryota; kingdom Metazoa; phylum Chordata; class Leptocardii; order Amphioxiformes; family Branchiostomatidae; genus Branchiostoma; species Branchiostoma floridae. The sequence goes on along the minus strand of NC_049991.1, from coordinate 5,942,387 downwards.
ATAATCATCGTTGTGTTCAATACATTTAAGTATAGCGAAAATTTGATATTTTGACGATTTTAGCCCAAATTATGAACTTATAACGTCATAATTACGTCAAATTTCGTTATAACGATACCAAAATTACAGAAAATATAAAACTTTACCAGTACATCATCCCCTACACATTTGGTGATGGTAACCCAAGCCGTTTTGAAATTACGAAGGGGGGGTCAAAAGAGCCCCCCCCCCCCCTGGTCCCAGGAATCCCCAAAAAAGCCTGGTCTTGATAGGGTTATTGTCGATCATTCATTTCCTTTTCTGAACTTTCTGCACAGGTTTGATGTGTCCATGAGACAGCTACCATTCTTAGACACAACGCGCTTTAAATGATTCTATATCACGACGCCAAGTATTTAATTTGTACAGATCATAGTTGGGACATTCCATGATCCTACCTACCTACCTACCTAGTCCCTTGACCTCCAGGTCGTTGGGGGGACAAGGTAGACATGAAGATCGAGATTTGCCTCCAGATTCTTCTTTCCCTAGCCAGGGTTAGTCTCTCCTGTAGGCTGAGGCCCGTCCAGTCAGTGATGTTGTCCTGCCAAGCTTTGCGTTGACGTCCGCGAAGACGCCCTCCCTCTACTGTTCCCTGCAGGATTGTCTTGGCCAGGTTGTTGTGCCTGGTAACATGCCCAAACCATTGCAGTTTGCGTCTTTTAACTGTCCCTAAGATTGGTTCTTGAGGGCCAACAAGACCGTGTACCTGTTCCCGCACATACTCGTTTGTGATGTGTTCATAGTACGAGATGTGAAGTAGCTTCCGCATGCACTTCATCTCAAAGGCTTGGATTTTTCTCTCTGTGGATGCCAGTAGCGTCCAGGTCTCACACCCATACAACAGTATGGACACAACTAGGGTCTTGTAGAGCTTGTACTTGACAGTAAAGCTGATGTTGTTGGATTTCCAGATCCTGGACAGACGAGCCATTGCAGATGTTGCCATGGCAATCCTCTTCTGTACTTCTGTCCGACTGGTACCATCCTTTGTAATAGTCCCTCCCAGATATGTAAAAGTGTCCACCTCTTCCAGTTGTTCCCCATTCATGAAGATGACCGCATGTGTTTCGTCCCTGCTGTTCACCATCACCTTGCTTTTCTCTGTGCTGACCTCCATGCCAAACGACCCAGTACTCTGTGTAAACTTGTCTGTAAGGTCTTGGAGTTCAGTGTTGTTACCAGCGAGAAGGTCGATGTCATCTGCGAAGCGGAGGTTACAGATGCGTCTGCCACCAATAGAGATGGAGGTGTGATGATCATACAGTGTGTCCTGCATGATCTTCTCCAAGTACAGGTTAAACAAGACTGGCGACAGCAAGCATCCCTGGTGAACCCCGACTGTTGTCCTGAAGAATTCCCCCACTTTGTTGTTGAGGAACACTGCACTAGACGCCCTCTCGTACAAAGCTTCGATGGTCTGTATAAAGCCCTCTTCGACTCCAAAACCTCTCAAGACCCACCATAAGCCGTCATGCCACACTCTATCAAAGGCCTTTTTAAAGTCGATAAAGTTGTGATAAAGGTCTTGTTGGTGCTGCATGTGTTTTTCAATGCTGAGCCGACAATTAAAAATTTGCTCAATGGTGCTCCGACCCGGCCTAAAGCCAGCTTGCTCTTCTGCTAGTAGTTCTTCTGCTTTAGACTTAAGCCTCTTCAAGATCACTTTGAGAAGTATCTTGCTTGGATGGCTGATCAGACTGATGGTTCTGTAGTTTTGGCAGAGACGCGTATTCCCCTTCTTGGGCAGGGGAATGACTAGCGACTGTGTCCATTCCTTGGGCCACTTCTTCTGCTGCCAAATCTTCTGACATAGCTCAAAGTACTTGTCCACCACCACTTCACCATCATGCTTCAGCAGCTCTGCAGGAATGTTGTCAATTCCTGGGGATTTGCCTGGCTTCATGTTGCGCACTGCATCCACTACCTCATCCCTTAGGATTGGGAGGTCTTCTGGGACTCTCTCCGCCCAAGGGGGGTTGTTCAGCTTTGCTGTGTCAGGTTGAAGTTCGTAGTTGTAGAGCTTATCACAGTACTCTGTCCACCGGTTGAGGACGGCCGTGCTTTCTGTCAGAAGGTTTCCACTACTGTCCTCGATCACCATGGCCCTGGGTTGTTGTGTCCTTGTGAGAGTTTTAAGTGTCTCATAAGCCTTCTGGCTGTTCCCTGAAGCCATCCCATGCTGTATTTCTGTACACTGGTCTTCTATCCACTTCTCCTTGGCTTCTCTCATCTTCCTCCTGACTGTCTTGTGTGCTTGTCGGTACTGTTCTGCATTTTCCTGACTGGTGTACTTCTGCTGTCTGAGCTCCCTTCTTCTGTCGCACAGATCAAGAATGCCGTCAGACACCCAAGGCTTGTTCTTCTTCCTGTGTCTTCCCAGAGTCTCTTCTGCTGTGGACAACAGCACCTCCTTGATGTTCCCTGCAAGCTCGTCCACGTCAGTGTCAAGGACGTTGAGTGCTGCGAACTTGCCACCTATCTGTGACTGGAACATCTCTACCACCTCTGGGTCCTTCAGCTTCTCAAGGTTAAACCTGATACGAGGGTTCCTAGGACAGCGCTGGCACTTCAGTCTCAGTTTGAGTGTAGTTAGCATAGCAGTTTGAGTGTAGTTAGTTAATAAATGTACCCACATCATAAGGAGATGCTCCATGATCCTATAAAGTAATAAAAACCTCTGTTTCTGTCTGTACATTATAGTCTGCAAATAATATAGCAACAGGACACAGGGCCATTCCCAATCTCTCAGTCGTCGACTTTGTTCTATAATTGGATGGAAGCAATGAAATTGACTTAGCATAGTATCGGATGTCCACATTACAAATGACCATTTAATAAAAAATACTGTGAAGCCTTTCAACTATTTCGGGTAAGATATATAAGCACCGTTAAAATCTCCTTATGATGTGGGTACATTTATTACTGCAGTATACCTTATTTTATTTTAAAAAATCACAAGTTTTGATAATTTTCAACAAGTAGGTGCAGGTACTGTGAAAGTGTTTGTTTTCTTCAAGCTGAAAACGTAATCTTCTTTGAGTTTTGTATGAGCCCTTGCCTTTACTCTAGACGTTTTGAATTTTGAAAAGTAATTTAACGCGCGTGAGGTCAGGTGTCACTTAGTTGCACTAAGTCTAGCAAGTACATTTTATGGACTAGAAATGCCGCGACGTATACATTTGCTCTTGAGCAAATTCAGCAATAATTGTGAATTGAAAATTGTGACAAAACATCTAACTCAGGTTTGGTTCATACAGAGAGTTAAGACTCACACCTTGTGAAAACGGGTCTGGGCGTGGCGTAACAAGGCAAACTTTTCCCATGCTAGAGATGTCATGCCTAATCTTAGCTCTTTATGTGTCTTCCAATGGCAGAGCCCGAGTATAAATTATGCAGGCATTATTGGGTTAGTTTGATATGCATGGATAATAAACCTTTTTGGGTGTGTTACCAGTTTGGGCAATTCGAACAACTTGAACGAACAGTACAAGTATCCGTACGGGGGGGGGGGGGGCATCGAAAACGTAGCGGCATTCACGAAAAAGAAGGAATAATATAAGCAAATCTAATGTCGAAGCACATAAACATACAAAATGCGCGGGCATAATAGAAATGACACATGAAAAGAAAGTGCGTCACAAAGCGAGCCTACATACTACCACAGGGGCCACAATGTCAGAATTACCCTGACATTCCCAGAAATTCAATATTTGTAAACAAACGGAAGTCGGGCAAACGTCGCCCTGCTGACGGGTGTTAGCCATCCGATTTGCGCTATCAACTGAATGTCGACTGATACACTTGCGAGGTACGCACGATTTGCGCGCACGATCTGCGACTCGGTAACGAGCTCTGCGATCTCAGACATCTCCTGCGACTTGTCTCTTATGTTAAGATGTTTCGCTGCAGCGCGACCAACGTACGACCCCTGCAAATTGCCGACGATCTTGAAAAATCGCGGGATGATCGTAAGAACATCGAACGTCTTACTCACGAAAATTCATTTAGAGCTCGCAGAAACGTCGTTCGATCGATTTTCACGAAATGTGACAGGGATATACCTAATTTTGACAGAAAACGAATTCTAGTAATAATGCGAAGTTATCTAGCTGGACCGCACCGGTTTGGGATTCTGGGATTCCGTGCAGTTAATAGAAGTGTGCGTTAATCCGATGTGCAATTAACTGGCTTCCTCTGTAATTGTAGCAATTATACAAGCTTCTAGACTTGCCTACTAGACCGTCCAGAGTAGGTGCTCCGTTTTCTGTTTCCTTTCCGTATTCTACTACACTTACTGCAGCTAACTACAGGTAATATTGTAGTAGTTGTAGTACGCATACACGCCACTATACGAGCTACACTTAATACACACAGTCCAAAATAGGCCGGCGGTATGTTTTCTGTCTCATCTCCATATAGTTTGTTACACTTACACAGGTGGAGTTGTCAC
>NC_049991.1:5933462-5937795 GCF_000003815.2 Branchiostoma floridae | reverse complement strand
GCGGTAACGGCTCTCTAATAAGTACGTGTGCGTAAGAATTGCATAATTTGCATTTCATGATGTACATCTCTGTCTAAGCTACCTACATTCCAAATATCATGTAAATTTGTCATTCCCTTCTTCAGTTATCGTCCTTAGAAGATTTTGACAAAAATGCCCCTGCAGTTCCAGAGCAACCTGCTAGGGGAACCAAATATACACCAGATATCCCTTATGTCACAAGCTATCTGCCATCCAAAAAGCAAGACCATAGCACATCCAGTTCAAAAGATCCCAAAAATGAATTTCTGCTGCAGTACCAAGGTCACATACCAGGGGGCCCAAAATTGACCTTGACCTTTGTCTTCCCAACACCTACCCACAAACCAAATATCATCGTAATCCGTCCAGAGGTTCTTGAGTTATGCTCACTACAAAATCCGGACACACAGACACACACACACACACAGACACACACACAGACACACTCAAAACTATATCTCCATTTTTCATGGAGATAATAAGGATGGTCGCCCCGTCTCGACATACATGCTTTGAGAAGCCCAGGTAGACACCCCTGAGACCTGTGTGCCACCCATCTGCTTGCCTTTGTCTGCGATGTCAGATTTGTAGGAAAATCATCCATTATATCTAATTGCTGTAACCAAGGAGGCTAACCTCCTTGCTGTAACCTAGTGAATAAAAGCACAGTGACCCTGCTAACTATCGCAGCTGTCATTCATCAAAGTTTTCAAAACAATCTGTTCCCTTGCAGCGTAAAACCACATAGTTACATTATAATTATATTGTTCGTGTTTACAGCCTGTGACCTAACAAGTGCTTTGAACTAACTCGATTCATGCATCATTTCGGGTATTTCTGGTTGACTGAATGTTCATTACTACAACAGTGAAACTTGATGTTTAGGGCGAGATCACACAAACACACTCAAAAAAATTTGTTACAACTTTAAGGTTTCTACATTATAAATACTCCCATAATTTTTTCTCGTTGTCACATAAAACTTGGAGTTCGGAGGGGATGACATCCACAAAATTCAATTGCAGTGACCTATTAGTAAGTTGAACACCTGCTTCCAAGGGCAACTGGCATTCATCAAAGTTTACAACCAGCTACCTGTGCCCCGCAGCTTGAATAATCCCAAAAGTTCGATTGTTCGTGTTTACAACCCGTGGCCTAACAATCACTTTGGAGGTAACCCCCCCCCCCCCCGTTAATTCCGGGGATCTAAATGTTCGTTCCCACCACACTAGAACTTGATGTTAGAGAAAGAAAAAAGGGGGGGGGGGGGGCTTATATTTTTAACCGACCAACCAAAACACACACATAAACAGACACACAAGCACACAATAACACACACACACACAAACTAACGCACACACACACTAACACACACTCACACACACAGACGACACACTAACACACTCAGACGCGCACACACACACACACACACACACACACACACACACACACATACACACACACACGTACATACACACACACACACACACACACACACACACTCAAATTTAATTGCCGTGACCTAAGTTGAACAAAGGCGCAGAGTACCTGCTTCCAAGGCCAGCTGGCATTCATCAAAGTTTGCAACCAGCTACCTGTGCCCCGCAGCTTGAATAATCCACAAAGTTCGATTGTTCGTGTCTACAACCCATGGCCTAACAATCACTTTGATCACTTCGGAGGTAACCACCCTCCAGGCTATTCCGGTGATCTAAATGTTCGTTCCCACGACACTAGAACTTGATGTTTTTGAAGAAGAGAGAGAAGGAGAGAGAGAGAGAGAGAGAGAGAGACTGATATTCCGAACAAACATACACACACGCGCATACATAAATACACATACATACATACACACGCATACACACGCATGCACGCACAGAGACAGACAGACTCACATTCAAACACAAGTAGGCAAGTTATTTCACTGCTTCAATCCTGAACTATCATTTAAAGTCAAGTCAAGTCAAGTTAGAAGATACTCAGCAACCTACATGCGCAGAATCTAAAAAAAAGCTCTGCTAGTCTGCGAAGCGTTTGCCTGGTGGTCGCACCACAAAGGCTACCTTGGGAAAGCATATCCGAAAGATGGCAATGAATCATTGTCAACCTTTTGTCTATGTTCTAAGACCACGGGTAATTACCGATTTTCTTCGTAATTACTCTGTATAAGTGTTTTTATAATGACGTCGTTGCTTTGGTACGAGAGCCCCCTGTGTAACATTTAGAAGGGCCAAATTTTTGTCATATACGAATCGCACATGATAAAAATCTACCATTTAGTGTGGTACGAATCGTGCATGATGACCAAAATTAACATTTGGTGTGGTACTTTGACAGAATTTCTCGTCGTCTTATGACAAGTTTAATCCGGGTGGAATGTTTCCACAAGGGTGTGCGTCGCCCAGGGCCTTTATTCTCTATATAATTATGTTTTTGGGCCTCTGTCTTCGCTCAGACATGTGTAATTGGGAGTATTTAGTCAATTCCACAGGACTATATAGGGTCATATGTCGTCCTACATTGTAGAGAAAGGGTGTCGCCTGCAAAAACAAATATACATGTAATGCCAAATATCTTTTGAAACAACACGTTGATTGACCATGGCTTTCGCACGCAAGACGATGTAGCTGTTATACTCTTGCACAAACAAGGCAGGATACTTAGATATATAATGTGTAATCATTGAGACACCCCCTCTAGCATTGACCTTTGCTAAGCTCCCACTGCGCCATGGTGACGTTACGACAGACATTTCCATGGAGATGTCAATAAATCATCCTTTTGTCTTCGTTCTATGATTGATCACACGTAATCATTGGATGTTTCCCTGTCAGAGTCACGTGGTCGAACATTGAAAAGAAACACAAATAGATGAGGTGACAAACTAATCTACGAATCGTTTAACCGAAGTAGTTAACGATAGGAGAATCTCCCACTTGCTGTCCTATTTTGACAAGACATCTTTGTCGTCTTCTGACAGGTTCAATAGGTGGTAATGCTCAACTAGGTGAAAAACTGAACTTTGACACTGATCCTCTCCTTGTGAAACAACAGGTTGAACAGCTTACCTATGTATGATTTATTGCTGAAATCGAGCACTGCCATTGGTAGATGTTCAGGGAGCTATAATTAGAAACGCTCCCTCTGGTCTGGGAAAACTTTACCCTGTTCGCCCCGCGCCCAGAAGTGCAGTTTTCACAAGGCGCGCTTCCACCGTCTGGAGATCGTCTCTAGTGAATGAACCAAGTGTGAGTTGGCTTGTATTTTTACAAACTATTCTACAGTCCATTTCTTTACAACTGAAGAGTCGTAATCAAAAGGCTTGGCGATAACTGAATATCTGACGTTTGTGGACACTACTCATAAAACAAAGCCCTGTAGTGTCGAGTAACGTAGATGTAGCGAAGTTTACAGTGTTGTCGCAGATTACTAGTAATTAGAGTTATTAGCTCCTCCAGTTACTTTGTTTTGAATCTTGGTACATATACATGGCCCTACGCTTTGAGAAGCCCAGGTAGACACACCGAAGACCTGTGTGATAGACCGACGCGGTGCCACCCATCTGCCTGCCTTTGTCTTCGATGTCAGATTTATAGGAAAGTCATCCGTAATATCTTATTGCGGTTACCTAGTAAATAAAATCGCAGTGACCCTGCTTCTCATCGCAGCTGTCATTCATCAAAGTTTTCCGAAACTATGTGTTGCATTGCACCGTAAAAAACCCACACAGTTCTATTGTTCGTGTTTTAAACTAACCCGATTCATGCCTCCTTTCGGGTATTTCTGGTTGACCAGATGTTCGTTACTACAACAGTGAAACTTAATGTTTTGGGCGAGATCACTCAAACACAGTGACTCACAAAAATTTGTAACAACTTTAAGGTTCCTACATTATAAATACTTCCATATTTTTTTCTCGTTGTCACATTAAATTTGGAGTTCGGAGGGGATGCCATCCACAAAATTCAATTGCAGTGACCTAAGTTGAACACCTGCTTCCAAGGGCAGCTGGCATTCATCAAAGTTTACAACCAGCTACCTGTGCCCCGCAGCTTGAATAATCCACAAAGTTCGATTGTTCGTGTTTACAACCCGTGGCCTAACAATCACTTTGGAGGTAACCCCCCCCCCCCCCCCGTTAATTCCGGTGATCTAAATGTTCGTTCCCACGACACTAGAACTTGATGTTAGAAAAAAAAAAAAGGGGGGGGGGGGCTGAAATTTTCAACCGACCAACCAACACACACCCTTAAACCGAGCCCCCAGGCCCGCCATTACCCCCCCCCCTCCCAAAATTGAGGCCCACACACAC
>NC_049991.1:5930736-5933350 GCF_000003815.2 Branchiostoma floridae | reverse complement strand
CACACACACACACACACACACACGCTCAAATTTAATTGCCGTGACCTAAGTGAACAAAGGCGCAGAGTACCTGCTTCCAAGCCCAGCTGGCATTCATCAAAGTTTACAACCAGCTACCTGTGCCCCGCAGCTTGAATAATCCACAAAGTTCGATTGTTCGTGTCTACAACCCATGGCCTAACAATCACTTTGATCACTTCGGAGGTAACCACCCTCCAGGCTATTCCGGTGATCTAAATGTTCGTTCCCACTACACTAGAACTTGATGTTTTTGAGGAAGAGAGAGAGAGAGAGATAGAGAGAGAGAGAGACTGATATTCCGAACAAACATACACACACGCGCATACATAAATACACATACATACATACACACACATACACACGCATGCACGCACAGAGACAGACAGACTCACATTCAAACACAAGTAGGCAAGTTATTTCACTGCTTTAATCCTGAACTATCATTTAAAGTCAAGTCAAGTCAAGTTAGAAGATACTCAGCAACCTACATGCGCAGAATTTAAAAAAAAAGCTAGTCTGCGAAGCGTTTGCCTGGTGGTCGCACCACAAAGGCTACTTTGGGATAGCATATCCAAAAGATGGCAATGAATCATTGTCAACCTTTTGTCTATGTTCTAAGACCACGGGTAATTACCGATTTTCTTCGTAATTACTCTGTATAAGTGTTTTTATAATGACGTCGTTGCTTTGGTACGAGAGCCCCCTGTGTAACATTTAGAAGGGCCAAATTTTTGTCATATACGAATCGTACATGATAAAAATCTACCATTTAGTGTGGTACGAATCGTGCATGATGAACAAAATTAACATTTGGTGTGGTACTTTGACAGAATTTCTCGTCGTCTTATGACAAGTTTAATCCGGGTGGAATGTTTCCACAAGGGTGTGCGTCGCCCAGGGCCTTTATTCTCTTTATAATTATGTTTTTGGGCCTCTGTCTTCGGTCAGACATGTGTAATTGGGAGTATTTAGTCAATTCCACAGGACTATATAGGGTCATATGTCGTCCTACATTCTAGAGAATGGGTGTCGCCTGCAAAAACAAATATAAATGTAATGCCAAATATCTTTTGAAACAACACGTTGATTGACCATGGCTTTCGCACGCAACACGATGTAGCTGTTATACTCTTGCACAAACAAGGCAGGATACTTAGATATATAATGTGTAATCATTGAGACACCCCCTCCAGCATTGACCTTTGCTAAGCTCCCACTGCGCCATGGTAACGTTACGACAGACATTTCCATGGAGATGTCAATAAATCATCCTTTTGTCTTCGTTCTATGATTGATCACACGTAATCATTGGATTTTTCTCTGTCAGAGTCACGTGGTCTAACATTGAAAAGAAACACAAATAGATGAGGTGACAAACTAATCTACGAATCGTTTAACCGAAGTAGTTAACGATGGGAGAATCTCCCACTTGCTGTCCTATTTTGACAAGACATCTTTGTCGTCTTCTGACAGGTTCAATTGGTGGTAATGCTCAACTAGTCGAAAAACTGAACTTTGACACTGATCCTCTCCTTGTGAAACAACAGGTTGAACAGCTTACCTATGTATGATTCATTGTTGTAATCGAGCGCTGCCATTGGTAGATGCTTAGGGAGCTATAATTAGAGACGCTCCCTCTGGTCTGGGAAAACTTTACCCTGTTCGCCCCGCGCCCAGAAGTGCAGTTTTCACAAGGCGCGCTTCCACCGTCTGGAGATCGTCTTTAGCATATAAACCAAGTGTGAGTTGGCTTGTATTTTTTACAAACTATTCTACAGTCCATTTCTTTACAACTGAAGAGCATGAGTGTCGTTATCAAAAGGCTTGGCGATAACTGAATATCTGATATTTTTGGACACTACTCGTTAAACAATGCTCTGTAGTGTCGAGAAATGTAGATCTAGTGTACTGAGACAGTAAATTAGAGTTAATTGTACCTCCCCTTACTTTTACTAATCTATAACTCGATTGCATACGTTCTCCGTGTTTTGTTTTTTGCACTAGGCCTCCTTGTTCGTTTATCGAGCAAAGGCAATGCAAGTAATCTTATGTTACTGTGACTGGGCCCGGTACAGATAATACGCGTTTAGTGACCCTTTGCTGCGCTGAATGTTGCGCCCTTATCCTTGAATACCAACACAAGTTTGTTAGGCGCCACTTCGGTCCAGTCAAGTTGCCTGTAAAGTGAACCCAACATTGTCATGATAATCTTTACTCTCCTTCTTTTAACTACATCAAGTCAAGTTTGACTTAAGATAGCTTCTGTCACGATTATATCCTCGCATTTTAGTATCGCTAGCAGTACTTCAGCGAAGAAATGCTGCCATGTTGAACCACTAACCGAAAAGAAATGTTCTTATTTGTCGGACCTTCTCTGTAGATAGCTTTTATCCTCAGACTGGAAAACGGCCCCAAAATGCTTCTTGCCTTTTAAAAGACAAGACTGTTTGCACAAAAATGTCTATGAGACAATAGCCCTTTTCTCCTCTTCATGTTTTGGGGCCTTTGTTTTCGTTCAGACATTGGTAATTGAGTGTATCTGGTCCATACGCCATATAATAGATAAGACAGATGACCATGAGTAAAATGAATG
>NC_049991.1:5928071-5930636 GCF_000003815.2 Branchiostoma floridae | reverse complement strand
GATCAAAATGACTCAAAATTGATAAAAGAACTCCCAGTTAGTCCTTATCATTCTGGCGAAACGTCGTGGCCTCGAAAATGGGAGATTTCAATTTCGAGGAGTAGACGGCCGATTCGTCCCGGGGGCGGTGCAAGAGTGGTCGAACGAGGTACAGAAGGGCTCCCTGATCCATGTCCAAGCAGATCCTACGGTGGCATAATATACTTATCATAGTTCGGCCTTGGTCCCCTGTTCGGACCGCTGTTAGAAGACAAGTTTTCACTAGAAGGCGCACTTCTACCGTCTGTGGAAAGTCTGTTGTGTGAACTTGTAAATGATCCAACCGTGAGTAAGAATGCATTTTTCATGCCTATTACCCCTTTTTTTTAAATATTCGATTCCTTACATGTACGATTCGCGGTTCTTTTAGTTTTTGGCCAAAGAAACTAGCGTTTCGTTGGTGACCCATTGTCGCACAAAATTTCGCTTCCCATATCTCAACACGGGTCCGTTACTGATATTCACTAATGCTGACGTCTGTCAACACTTGCTGTTTGAAAATTAAATCCAATATTGTCATAATGTTCTTGACACCAAAAGCTAGGCTGAAATCTTCTGTCACGATCACCACTACAGAATTATAGTACCTGTTATCACCACATTAACGAAGAACCGCTGTCATGTTGAATCAACCGATAAGATATTCTCTGATTTGCCGGGCCTTTCCTGTCGATAGCTGTTATCCTCAGGCTGGCAAATGGACCGAAAAAAGGTGCAGCTCCTCTCCCTTTAAAAGAATGTTTGCATAAGCAATGACGTTATATGGCACAAGGGGGTGGGTCCGGACATTGACAAGACATCTTTGTCATCTTCTGACAGGTTCAATAGGTGGTTATGCTTAACTAGTCGAAAAACTCAACTTTGACCCTGATCCTCCCCTTGTGAAACAACATGTTGAACAGCTTACCTATGTATGATTTATTGCTGTAATCGAGCACTTCCATTGGTAGATGCTCAGGGAGCTATAATTAGAGACGCTCCCTCTGGTCTGGGAAAATTTTACCCTGTTCGCCCCGCGCAGAGAAGTGCAGTTTTCACAAGGCGCGCTTCCACCGTCTGGAGATCGTCTCTAGTGAATGAACCAAGTGTGAGTTGGGTTGTATTTTTCACAAACTATAATAATGATTCTACAGTACATTACTTTACAACTGAAGAGCATGTGGGTCGTACTTTAAAGGCTTGGCGATAACTGAATAGCTGACGTTTTTGGACACTACTCCTAAAACAAGGCTCTGTAGTGTATAGTAACGTAGATCTTGTTTAGTGTACAATGTTTTCGCAGATTGATTAGAGTTATTAGCACGTCCCCTTACTTTATTTGAATCTTGGTAAACCGTTATCTATAACTCGATTGCATAAGTTTTCCAAGTTTTTTTTCGCACTAAGCCTTCATTTATCGAGCACAGGCAGTGCAAGTAATCTTATGCTACTGTGGCTGGTGCTTATCAAATATCCACTGTATTTAGCCTGTATTTAGTGTTTAAATCATCCCACTGTGACACATAATCATACATGTACAGCGCGGTGCTGGAATTCCCGGTGCAGATAATACGCGTTTAGTGAGACTTTGTTGCGCTGAATGTTGCGCCCTTATCCTTGAATACAAACACAGGTTTGTTAGACGCCACTTCGGTCCAGTCAAGTTGCCTGTAAAGTGAACCCAGCATTGTCATGATAATCTTTACTCTCCTTCTTTTAACTAAATCAAGTCAAGTTTGACTTAAGATAGCTTCTGTCACGATTATATCCTCGGATTTTAGTACCTGTTAGCAGTACTTCAGCGAAGAAATGCTGCCATGTTGAACCACTAACCGAAAAGAAATGTTCTTATTTGTCGGACCTTCTCTGTAGATAGCTTTTATCCTCAGACTGGAAAACGGCCCCAAAATGCTTCTTGCCTTTTAAAAGAAAAGACTGTTTGCCTCAAAATGTCCATGAGGCAATAGCCCTTTTCTCCTCTTCATGTTTTGGGGCCTTTGTTTTCGTTCAGACATTGGTAATTGAGTGTATTTGGTCAATAAGCCATATAATAGATAAGACAGATGACCATGAGTAAAATGAATGCTGTTTGATAATCTTTTGATCAAAATGACTCAAAATTGATTAAAGAACTTCCAAGTTAGTCCTTTTCATTCTGGCGAAACGTCGTCGCCTCGAAAATGGGAGATTTCAATTTCGAGGAGTAGACGGCCGATTCGTCCTGGGGGCGGTGCAAGAGTGGTCGAACGAGGTACAGAAGGGCTCCCTGATCCATGTCCAAGCAGATCCTACGGTGGCATAATATACTTATCATAGTTCGGCCTTGGTCCCCTGTTCGGACCGCTGTTAGAAGACAAGTTTTCACTAGAAGGCGCACTTCTACCGTCTGTGGAAAGTCTGTTGTGTGAACTTGTTAATGATCCAACCGTAAGTAAGAATGCATTTTTCATGCCTATTACCCCTTTTTTTCGATTCCTTACATGTACGATTCGTGGTTCTTTTAGTTTTTGGCCAAAGAAACTAGCGTTTCGTTGGTGACCCATTGTT
>NC_049991.1:5925371-5927950 GCF_000003815.2 Branchiostoma floridae | reverse complement strand
CAAAAGCTAGGCTGAAATATTCTGTCACGATCAACACTACAGAATAATAGTACCTGTAATCACTACATTAACGAAGAACCGCTGTCATGTTGAATCAACCGATAAGATATTCTCTGATTTGCCGGGCCTTTCCTGTCGATAGCTGTTATCCTCAGGCTGGCAAATGGACCGAAAAAAGGTGCAGCTCCTCTCCCTTAAAAAGAATGTTTGCATAAGCAATGACGTTATATGGCACAAGGGGGTGTGTCCGGACATTGACAAGATATCTTTGTCATCTTCTGACAGGTTCAATAGGATTTAATGCATTGACTGACAAGACGCCCGAAAAACTCAACTTTGACCAAAATCCTCCCCATGTGAAACAACAGGTTGAACAGCTTACCTGTTTATGATTCATTGCTGTAATCGAGCACTTCCATTGGTAGATGCTCAGGGAGCTATAATTAGAGACGCTCCCTCTGGTCTGGGAAAATTTTACCCTGTTCGCCCCGCGCAGAGAAGTGCAGTTTTCACAAGGCGCGCTTCCACCGTCTGGAGATCGTCTCTAGTGAATGAACCAAGTGTGAGTTGGCTTGTATTTTCACAAACTATTCTACAGTCCATTTCTTTACAACTGAAGAGCATGAGGGTCGTACGAATGATCCCCAAGCAGATCCTACGGTACCCTCAAGTTAGTGCTATAAAGGTCACCAAGGGGTTTAGCCGGGTAAAACTGCCATTTGACACCCCCCCCCCCACACACACACAGCCTCAGGCCTGGGGAAACATTGCCCTACTGGCACAACGTTTTGATCTAAGAGTAGCGAGTCGGTAATCCCGGCTATTACTATATCTCCACGACTCAACATCAGCTTGGAGAATATAGTTTGGACTGGCGTAAGAATTGGAGACAAGTCAGTCAATGTCTTGTCAGTATTAAAAGACAGAACTCACAATGTAACGCTGAATTTTTATTTTGAATACAGAGGCACTGGATAGGACTGCATGAGGTTGAAGATGACCGGTCACTTCACGATTGTTCTGGCGCTGACACTGCTGGCTGGAGCCGTGTATCCAGGTGAACATCTTTTACATAAAAGGAAATGATGATGGAGGATTTTCCGTTTGTATTTAAAATTTGTGCTTGTATAGTTGACAAATTATGAAATTACTATAACCTGGGATGTTTACTTTTAAATGTGTCTATGATGGACATGTGTCAATGGTATTTTGATCTTAACTTATTTTCTACCATAAGCCAAGAGTGAATGGCAGGACGGACAGAACTATGATGAAGATGCTTCGTCTAACATCGAGGAAGCTGAACTTCTGCTTAAAGAGCTGAAAGGTAGAGGAAATTTTCCCCTTTATCTTCTGTCGGTAAACAGAGTTCCACACATACTATGGTATTCCATATTACAATAGCTAAGTCAACTAACTAGCTAACAAGCTAATTAACTTAAGTTAGTAAGTTATATTGACAGTACTGTGACACTGTGTGAAGTGCCACATTGTCCTCATTCGTCAAAAAGCAAATAGAAACAAAATCTGTCTGCATCATTATCTTATATCATAAAAGAAGGGCTAGGCCTAGGGTATTTTAGTATTACATAGACACAGTGGAGTAGATTTTCGTGTATTCAGAAGAACTTTGATGAAATGTGTTTTGTTCTTAGGTTTAAAGTTGTTTGCACTACAACCATCCGATATGTCTTTTGTTTAAAACACAGATTTGGTGGAGGAAGAAATGTTGGCCGACAACAATGCCGAGGACGACAATGCCCTACTTCCCGACAAAAGATATTCTGCAGCATATCGTAAGCGTGGACTCTATGATCATAATCTTGAGATAACGTATGGTTTTAACAGAGCATGGTAAGTTTTCCATTCGTTGTAGTTACAGTTTTTTCTCCAATAGGCAAACAAATAAAGCGTATCGTATGTCGTTAACAAACAATTGAGAGGATATGTCAGGACTGGCACTATGTTTACGTTGCTCATGAATTTTCATCTTCAATTCGTCGTTCCTTGCCGCGACACATTTTATGTCATAGTTAGTTAGTGATAGGTTTGGTCACTATACTGTGGAGTGGCTGATTTCTCGCGTAATCTTGTGCAGAGGGCTACCTACAGATACCATTGGGATATACCCCGGCTTGCGGGAACGCGATTCACTTTTGAAGTGTCTGTCAACACGATGCCCACATAGCCAGGTGTTACCAGTTAACCACGACGATCTCTCTCTCTGTCTCTCTCTCTGTCTCTCTCTCTCTATCTCTCTGTCTCTCTCTGTCCTCTTTTCTGACTTTATTTATGCACAATTTTAACATCATCAAATACACACGTCTTTTTATCATAGCTGCTAAACTTTGTCATGTAACCCTTGGAATGTACTAGCCAAACGTAACTGTTTTCACTAACTAACGTCATTTACAGGTGGCGCTACTGACCCAAACATTGCATCAGGAAGACCTGCGAGTCAGTCTAGTGTTGGCTGGGGAGGAAGCCCCGGTCGGGCCGTCGACGGAAACAGAAACTCCCATTGGGCAGGCAACTCGTGTACACATACAAACGGAGAAAACGACCCGTGGTGGTATGTC
>NC_049991.1:5908314-5920109 GCF_000003815.2 Branchiostoma floridae | reverse complement strand
TGACATGTTAGAAACCCGACCTGTGGCGGCCATCACCACTTTCCTCCCGCTGAGTACGAGCATGTTGTCCACTGCCGCGGGATGAGGGGCAGGTACGTGGGCATCAGACTGCCGGGGAAGAGCCGAGTCCTGACATTGTGTGAAGTGGAGGTGTATGCAGGTGAGTAAGTCAGATACAGACAGGCATTCTAATTATGATAACAATGACAAATATATATACAACGGTTCAACTTTGTTACAACGTTTGACCAGTTGCTGACGTCACATATACTCAAGATCACCACTTTAAAGATCACGTGAGTAACTCTCACGAGTTTGCATTCTGAAGGGATAAGTCATCAGTATTGATCCTGAAGAAGACGACAGTAATCGTGAAAAGTTCGATACGTGTATTCTTTTGTGTTGGAAGAAAACTTTTTGTAAAATTTTTTGGTCTTATTTAAACTGACCTTTGAACTGACCACAGTTGTATTCTGTTGTCGTCTTTTCTTTATATTTGTCTTACTTTATCCTGTTTATTCTCTCGAAGCTCCAAACTTGGCGCTTGGAAAGCCAACTGTCCAGTCGGCTGTCGCATGGAACGGGTTTGCCTCCCGAGCGACTGACGGTTGCAGGGACCCGAACTGGGGTAGCCAGTGCTGCACCCACACTCCGGCACAGTCAAATCCTTGGTTGCAAGTGGACCTCGGTACCCGTCAGGTTAGTGTCCAGTGGGTGGTCGTCGTCAACCGCGCCGACTGTTGCAGAGAGCGACTTCACGGCTTCGACGTCCACATTGGAAACGACGCAAACGTAGAGCGTAACCCACGCTGCGGCGGACATCACGTCATCCCCGCTGGTAAGAACAAGGACGCCATCAACTGCAACGGGCTGAGAGGACGATATGTGGGGATCCGTCTGCCTGGACACGGCCGTATACTGACTATCTGCGAAATCGAAGTCTACGCAGGTATGTAAAGCAAATGTAATCGTCGGTTTTTCTGAGTTTTCTTCAATCATTATTGCCGACTCAAAAGTCGAATGGAGAGAGGGGGGAAAAAGGAAGCCAAACTGGAACACAAACAGACAGAGAGAAATGCAAATCAAAATTCTATTTTCCAGCTACGGTGAACAGAAAGAGGACAAATGAAGTGCGTGATACCGAGAGCCAGGGTTGTGGAGAACATCAGGTTAGTGTGTACACGTACACTAGTGCGGCAGTAACTGCATGTACGTAGATAAAGCAGATTCCTATCTGACTAGCCAGGGTTGTGGAGAACATCAGGTAAGAGTGTACACTAGTGCGGCAGTTACAACATGCAGATAAAGAAGATTCCCATCTGACTCTAGTCACCCATCTTATGTTTCACAAACATAAGATGGGTGACTAGAGTAGTAGTGTTACTAATCTAGTAATATTCACTTCATTGCTTGACTTTTCTCCTGCAATTTCTTAAGCAATTTCTATTGCATTCAATACCGTGCCTGTGTATTGTTGTCATTTTCACACAAAAACTTGCATTAACATGCACATACAAACGTATTGCTGTGTCAATACAGGAGGGAGACAACTGGGTATCTGATGAGACTGGAGAGACAAAGAAGAACTGCGCCTGTCAACAGAATGAAGAGGTGTGCTTCGAGGTGATTTGTGGAAAGGATGGAAAAGAAGACCCAATCAAGGACCAAGACGAACTGTGGACCTGTCAGGAACCGGCCGATGAGGAAGAGGATCCCGGTAAACAAAGTTTTACTATAGACGAAACTGCAAACTATTACAAAAAGTATTTGGAAAAAAATCAAATCCCCATGAAATGCTAACTTTCAATACTGGCCGTCCGATAGTTAAGATAGTAGTTGTGGTATACAGTTCATAGAATTGTTTCATAACTAGCCTTGTTGCAAATGTATTGGCAAGAGAATCGAAAATACAAGTAGATCACAAGTCCTTTGTTTTCTAGCATCTGAGGTCCAGAACGATGGCGAAACAAATGCAGCTGCTGAGTTCCAGGACGAAAGCATGGAGGCTTGGATGGACGGCTATGAAGGATAACTGGTAAGTTGTAAGGGACGATGAAAGAAGGGTTTTAATAATTGTTATGATACCTGTCTGTTCCAAATACTAAGTACAATGATATTTTTTTATTGATAGATGTGAAAGTGTGAGATCATCTTCCAAACACAATGTTTACGTAAGGTTATATCGCTTGCATATCAGGAAAATTTAGTGCCATTTGAAGAGCTACGTATACCACAGGAAAGTTGACAGCAAAAATGGATACATATGTTAAATTTAAAGCAGTGTTAACTCGCTTGGATCTGGTTGTTACTAATTGGTGTTTCATTTTGCAGGCTGAATTCGAAGCTGAGAAGAGGCAGCGCTGTTCATCACTTGAAGCGCTCTGCAACTGGTGGAATTGTCCAATGAAAGTCAACCTGGTGTGCCTAACGAGGGTAGTTCAATTAAAGGCAACCTAAGCAATATTACAGCGTCAAAGTGGAAATATTCTGAATAAGGCAATCTGCATGCTATTGACATCTACTGCACTGTATTCTCACATTTACATCATAATTTGATACTTTGAGCGGTTAAAAACAGCCCAGAGACAAGTTGCACGAGGATATTCCTTATTATTGTACCCCCCCAAAATAAGGACTTGATCTGGAATCCTTGTGCAATTCATTCCGATCCCGCGCTGTTTTTATCGGCTCAATTTATGAAATAATGATGTAAACGTGCTAAAATAGTGCATTAGATGTCAATATTATACAGACTGCCTTATTCATAATATTTCCACTTTTAACAATGTGATATGGCTTAGGTTGCCTTTAAGATTTCGCCTGCCCCCTTGTGGTTACTGTAGAAGACGTAAATTTAAACGTAGACATATCCATAAATTCCCTATACTTTTGAACTTCCGAAAGTTTCTATCAGGGTCCCCAATACGCGGTGAGTTCGTAAAAGGCTTTCAAAAACTAATTTCACTTTGACCAACAGGAATTAAACTTTGCACACTTTTTAACCTAATGATATGCAACAAGTTTTGTTCATTTGTACATTTTTTTAAAGCCTTTGATGAACACACTGTGTATTCAGGACCCGATGACCACTCTGAATACATCGACCCCCACCCCACCCCCACACCACCCTGGCAACTCTAAATCAAAAACTGCTGAGAGTTCAAAAAGGAAACTAAGCATGTGACTGCAGTACTGATGATGTTAACTATAGAAATATGTATTATTGTATATGTCAAATACATCAAACAATAACCAGCTCTAGATCAGGGGGGAATATTTCGTAAAATCTATGTTGCCTCAACAGATACTTGCCTTTTCTTCTCCCTCTTTTATCAAGTATCATATTGGTATTTCTGATCTTCTGAACTAGAGGCTGCTCATTTGGTGCCTTCAGTGTGTCTGATATTCCATTTCTTGCACACTACTGTGCCCTCCTTTATTAAGTATCATAATGGTAATCTTTTCTGATCTTTTAAACTAGAGGCTGTTCTTTTGGTGCCTTCAGTGTATCTGACACTCCATTTTTAATTTCTTGCACACTACTTTGCCTCTTTGGCGGGAGTATGGCAATAAATTGCATCCAATGTATGTTTTAAAACATATCTTCTAAAATAGTTAGCGGTGTCGACAGCAATGAGGTTAAAATGGAGTCCGACGTGGGTTTTTTTTCAAACAAAAGGAAACGTTCAGTGTTTAGAATCGTAAACGTACCTGTTTGAGCTTTTGGAATAGGGGCCTCATCTAGAATGAATGCGGGTCTTAACTTGTGAGTTCAGGAGTGCAATGCTAAAGAAAATACAACCCGTTATTAAGATACCAGTAATGTAGTTAAACTAATGTACATTACAGGCATCTTACAGTACTGGGATCTCAATTCTGAAAACTATCAAACATTGGTGTTAATATCTACAGAATAGATTTTGGTTAACATCCCAACAATCTCAAATTGATTCAATGAAGATATATTTCGCCTGCATCAATATGAAGCTAGCATCTTACTTTTAAACGATACTAAATTGGCTACAATGACAAGCCCTTTGATAATCACCTTCTAACTTGTCTAACATTGCAAAATGTACTCCCACAAGACAAGACAAGACAAGACACCTTTCTCACGCGGCGGCCATGATAGATCGAAAATGACTTCAATGAGACAAACAGACAAACTTTATTTCTAAAGTCAGCTCCCATTTAGTTTTCCCCAAAACCGTCACACAGATTTGACAATATAGAATCAAATGATGAATATCATAACTAGTGTTATGCAACGAAAGATGTAGCAATTTAGAGTAGCATAGACTATCCCTTAACAGATGCAAATTAAAAACATAATAATGCAAATATTTGACGGACATGTAGCCATTCTCTTATTGGTCGATTTCTAATTTCCATGCTATCGTTGCTTAAATTGCAAATAATAATGAAGGGTCTTTTGTTTGCCACATTGGCCTCGCTGTGGATCTATCATGGCTGCCGCGTGAGAAAGGTGTGTATCGAGGTCTGATAAAAGGATAGGGAGAGGTCTTGACCTGTTGTCGGTACCAAAAAAAAAAATGATGGTGGGTTGTGGGGGAAAATGGTCCTAACACAAACTGTGGAATAGCGGTACATTGTAGCAAGTGAAACTGAGATACAAGAACGGATGTATGTAAATGCAAAAGGATGAAAGAGTTTTTTTTTCCACTAGTAAAACATAATGTTCAAGAAATGTCAGAAGATTATGATAAAAAAAGTCAATTCAATTCTATAACTTTACGGAAAACCTTTATGTCAGTCGACCCAAGTCTTCACTTCCTACATAGTGCTAACTTTAAAAAGGTTGCAGCATTCATTTATTTAACAATCAAATTTCATTGAGATAAAAAGCTACACTGCTAGAAGTTTTAAAAACACATGTACAAAAGTGGCACAGCCACCTAACAAGAATGGCTTTGACTTTGACTTGCTTTAACGTTTCAAAAGCTGGATAAAATTTGGTGTTTAGGGTATCACATATATATACTTGTTGATTTTAGAACGTTTAGTATATCTTGTAGAATATCATTGATCAAAAACAGTTTACTAGCTTATAACAGTTTACTTACAAAAACATCCTTTGAGTGCTTTCAGTATTTAGTTTTCCTTTAGTTTTTGCAAGACCTACATGTATATCACATTAGAAAAGCATATTTTTCTCTTGCAGTTTATCTAGAATTTCATTAAAAGTGAAGATGACATGATTTTAATTTAACGCGATAGAGATCTTGCAGTATAGCTTAAACAACTTCGACTTGAGTTTGAATATGAATGGATTCAAGTGTGTGGTCTATACGTACAAATGCTGTCTAAAAGACTATAATTAGAGCAAGTGAATACGCTGACATGAAGCAAGAATGTTGTGAGGAACATGCAAAATCGACACTATCTGGAGAGAAGTATTTGCTAATTCTCTTAATTTTCATGTTGTATATTCTTATTCAACAAGGTGGCAATAAATTGCAGTTTGTGGACCAAATACTTGTCGTTCTGGTGTTTCAGTCTTAAGTCGGTAATGGGTTATTTATTATGGTATGATCTCACTGATCTGCATTTGATGAGTAAGGAAATGGCGTTTTTTCTAATTTGATATGATTGAAGTAACAGTGAAGTAAACATAAGAATAATAAGAATAAGAATGTTTATTTGTAAACCTGGAATCCGCTTGTTGCTAGGACCCAACAAGCCAGCTCTTCGGTACCGGGTCTAACATACCCCCGAGGAAAGTTTGCCTCCGTCCGCCGCCCTCTTCCCCGAAGGCCGTCCTAAATCAGATTTAGTCAGCCGAAATCACACGGACTGTTGTTAGGGCCCAACAAGCCAGCTCTTCGGTATCAGGTCTAACATACCCCAGAGGTAATTTTTCCTCCGTCCGCCACACTCTTCCCCGAAGGCCGTCTTAAATCAGATTCAGTCAGCCGAAATCACACGGACTGTTGTCAGGGCCCACAAAAACCAGCTCTTTGGCGTGAGGCCTAACATACCCCGAGTGAATTTCGCAGCCGTCCGCCCCCCTCCTCCCGAAGGATTCAGTCAGGCGAAATCACCGCGGTTGGCTAAGTTGGAAGGGCGAAGACAAAAGCTAATACTGACGATGACCCTAGTCTGGAACCATGGTGGATAACCTTATGTACCCATGCGGCTTCTAAACATTAGATAGAAAGTGCGAAGAAGGGTGTTTTGAGAAGATAAAACCTATCTGCACAGAAGGAGTGACTACATTTTGATACAACCAGGCCTAAATTATTGGCCTAGTGGTGGCAATAAGTCTGAAGTTTGAAGACCGAATTCTAATTCTTCCGGTCTTGTCATTTAGTTATGACCTTTGCCATTGATACTAATAATACGTTACCTCCCCTGTGCGTTTCTTTGCTGTTTTTTCCTGGTACGTTGGTACGGGATGGCAAAAGAAAGAAACGGTTAGCTTTTGAGCCCAAATGGTGACGAAATGACATACGAGGGGTGATCAATAAGTTCTCGGCCTCACCAAGAAATAACAAGCACAACTCAGATTTTCAGGCACAACTTCAAAGTATGAAGTCTTTTATCAATATCCTCCAAATTACAAATCATTGGAGTCATTACTTTCCAGGCATTCGTTTTTTCTAAATTAGAAGGTAAGTGGGGAGAGAAAGAAGGGTGAAGTGTGATCAGACAATTTGACCTCACACTTCAGGTTGCAGATCAATTGTCCACCTTTTTCTTCGTTATCCCTTACCTAACGTAACTGGGTGTCGCCTGCAACATAATGATCACAATAATTTAAATTTTGGTACACATTTATATAAGACTTTATACATGTACGTGGGGTTATCAGTAAGTCCTCGCCTTAACCGAGAAATAATTAGCACAGCTCAGATTTCGAAGCATAGATGTCAAGTATAAAGTCTCATATAAATATGTACCAAAATTCAAATTAGTGTGATCATTACTTAGCAGGCGACACCCAGTAACGTTAGGTGAGGGAGAAGGAAAAAAAAACGTGGACAATTGACCTGACCTGAGTGTGTGGGTCAATTTGCACTGCTGGAAGTTAGAAACCCAATTCTTTTTGCTTGAAATAGGAAGAGAATCATTATCAATCATTTTGACAATGTCTTTTGTTAATTCATGGCATGGGGAACTAGACCCACACATGTCTGATCACAATTCATACCACTTTTTTTCTCGCCACTTACCTTCTAATTTAGGAAAAACGAGTGCCTGTAAAGTAATGACTCCAATGATTTGAAATTTGGAGGGTATTGATAAAAGACTTCATACTATGAAGTTGTGCCTGAAAATCTGAGTTGTGCTTGTTATTTCTTGGTGAGGCCGAGAACTTATTGATCACCCCTCGTAACTTGTTTTTATTAACGACAAACACACACTCACACAAAGTCACACACACATACATTCACACACACACACACGTCTTTCACCTAATGAAGGACAGAGAGTAGGTACCTTATATCCAAATCGTGTTGAAAACACACACAAACACACACTTGAAGCGACTTAATTGTTGAGAAGTTATACCCAGCAATAAATTTTCAAATTCTTTCCATTAATCAAAAGGGACAAGTCAAACGTCGATAACGATGTAGTTGGTTAAGGAAAACGTCTATCTTCAAGCGTAAATCAGTAACTATACTAGTCTTTTAAAACAAGCTCAGCAGTTCTAAGCAACACATACCCACTGGTATTCAAGGCCACATCGGCCTGTTCCCTTAGGCCTATTGTGATTCAAACGACTGGCATGTCAAGGACATTTTAATCCTTTGGTAGTGTGAACTGTGGCAACTGTGACACGTGTCAAA
The DNA here is from genome assembly GCF_000003815.2 of Branchiostoma floridae. Taxonomy (NCBI): domain Eukaryota; kingdom Metazoa; phylum Chordata; class Leptocardii; order Amphioxiformes; family Branchiostomatidae; genus Branchiostoma; species Branchiostoma floridae. The sequence continues at coordinate 5,912,295 of NC_049991.1, read as the reverse complement.
AACTTGTGTGTAAGTTTTCAAACCCCGTCACCATGAACAGTTTTGATTTTGGCGCTCAGAACCAAGGACAGACGAGTGTCTGCGATAAAATCGTGTTTTCAAGACAGTTTATTTTTGTGTGGATAGCGATCACCAAACATCAGCTGCTTTTTGCTTTCCCGCAGACGAGTCAAGGCTGGGTTAGCGCAGGAGCCCAGGGCTGGCTTGCACCTGTGCTGTCAATAAGACATGTCCAAGCAGAGGTTAAAGAGAGACAGTTTTTAAAAAATCTTAAAGCGAAAATGCTCATTACAGTTCCAAACAAGTTGCTAGGTGACAATTTATATGATTACTATGTATTGACATTTCTCTCTTTTCACAGTTACAAGTTTATCTTGGAATGCAGTGGATTTATGAACTTACCTCATTATTATACAAATTATATAATAATTTTCATAATTAGTATCTCATTATGTAGGTCTTCACTACATATGTGACAAGTTTGAAAGCCCTATTAGGAAATGCAAAGGATTTATAAACTCTCCTAATGAATCATGCAATTTGGCAATTAATTTGCATAATTAGTATTTCATTATATAAGTCATCATTAATTCTAATGCGGAGGAGTGCGCTGTGGATGAGGAGGAGGGGGTGGAAGCTGTAAATGAGCATTACCGCTGCCGATGATGGCTTGTGCCAACTGCTTTCCGGGATCCAGTCTGGCGGCCGGAAGAGTTGGGAGTGGAGGGTTTTGTAGGGTCAGTCTGGCTTCCCGCTCCTGGAGAGCCGCCTGGAGCTCGTTGAGTTGGGCTCTCAATTCGGCTATTTCTCCCTGCGGGGGCGGAGGGTCCTGCACGGCTGGGGGTGGTGGAGGGTCCTTGGATTTTCGGGGGGTTCGGCCTCCGCGGCCGCCTCTGGCGACACCCTGTCCTCTGGCACCTTCTCGCGTGACCTGACCTCCTCGGCCCCGGACCTGGCGGGCGGTGGATCGTGTCACAGGCATTGCTAGAACTCAAAGAAACAAGGACGGATTAAGGCACTCAGGAACTTGGCACAACAAACAGCATCTTTCCGACATAAACTATAACAGAAAACGTGTGCCAAATACCACCAATCTGGTGGTAAACAGACGAACATGTAAACAACACCGTATCTATACTGTTCCTGGGTGTTGAAAGTGGTCGCTACTTTAAATTGAGACCAGGCGTAGTTCCAGGGTGTGAATCTGGCGTTAGATGAGGGCATCGCTATTTATGTTTACGAGGGGCGACTCCCTTCTGAGCGCTGGAACGGATGGATTATTTACAAGGGACGAACTGTTACGGGCGATGGGAAGGATAGATTATTTATGGTGCCGACATTTATTTGCACAACAGCGAACCAGGAAAGAGAAACAGGACGGAAAGCTAGAATCAACAGTACGTAATCAACACCTGCCAACTCGCTGGTCGCTACAAAGCCAATACAGCGAACCAGGAAAATAAAACAGTACGTGCTGGTAGAATCAAAGCACCGTACTAAATGCACCACACAGGTGTCATCACTGGTCGCTACAAAGCCAAAACAGCGAACCAGGAAATTAAAACAGTACGTGCAGGTAGAATCAAGGCACCGTACTAAATATACCACACAGGTGTCATCGAAGGGATAACCCGCAAAGACGGAAGACAACAACGAGAGTATCACACTCAACGCAAGAATAGCGGGAAAACAGGGTCCCCAGAAGTCCTTGATTCCGATTCCGTCAGGAAAGGGTCCAGAAATACAGTTCGTGTAATCCGTATGTGGATGAAGCCAAGGTCCCGGTAAACAAGTCCGTTTAGTGTGAAGCAAGAAATAGGAAAGTCCTGAATATCCAAACCGATCGATTCGCGTCCGGCAGACGAGTCCGTTTTGCCCAATACAAGCGGAAGAACGTCCCGAATGGAACAATCCGCGTCCAGTAAACAAGTCCGTTAGATCCGAAACAAAAGATAAGAAGGTCTTTCGAATTCGCGTATTTTCCGTAACAATGTGGAGCAGCGGCCGGTCACACGTCCGTGTGCCCCGAGTTTACTGACGGACTGGGGAAATTAACAGTACGTGGGCCACCCATGGGGTGGTAGACAGGGAACTTTGTTGCCATGGTAACTGTCGAGACATGATGGGAACAGCTTGCCCATCGTTCTACTCCAAAAACCCTTCTATATAAATCATCATTAATTCTATCTACATATAAAAATCATGACGATCCGTCAACCGCTCTCGAGTTATTCTCGCCAAAAGTTTGAAAGGAAACTGACACCTGCAGTTTAAAAAAAGCCGCAAGGAGGCTCAGAACACCACATATCAAAATGCAAGTTCCGCTGCAGTAACTTTGCAATCCGCTAGGGGGCCAATTATCGAAATTGACTTTTGTTGTTGTAATCCCTACCTATCCATCAAATATCATTTATATCCACCAACAAGATCTCTAGTTAAATTGTCTACAGCCTAACGCACTTACGTACAAAGCTCCCAGGGGACCAGTAGGAAAACCAGTACACCATTTTCGATCAGATCCTTCCTTTCAATAAAACAAAACGGAGGTTTGCCAGGGGTGATTTGTAGTAAATCACCAACTCAAGACAGAAGGATTCATCCATCGCATGCCGCACCATCGCACATTTGGTGGGTTCTTTAACGTGCTTTAGGTGTGGCTCTCCCCAGACACGGGACCTCCATTTAACGTCCTATCCGAGGGACGGCCATAGCCGAAGTTAAGTACTTCATTCATTTCATTTACTTATTAAGCTAGGGTTTATATCACTCTCAGGACAAAAGCCTTGATTTGCAGGTGTTCCTGGAACACTTGAAGCCATACTGTACTTCAGAAGTGAGTGTTCTCGTTCTACTAGTAATATTTTTCTGAATGCCGTAATTGTATCGGTCACTTGACATTGAACCTGGGTAAGGGAGAAGTTGTGACACGTGCAACATATTATAATGCGAACAACCACTGGACTGACCTTCAACTCAGTAGCTCTTAAGAAATATTTGGTTGAGCTTGAAAATTACTTTTGCAATTTGCTTCTGGATACTAGTTTGACAACTTGTAGCCTTAGCAAATTTATTTCTTTTGGTCAAAAATGGCCTTAACCTTCGTCAATCATCCCATTGAACCCCATACTTAAGACTTAGAAAATGGGCCTTCATAGAAATGGGTAGGGAAGGCTCTTGGGAAGGGTCTCACTAAATACCGAAAACTACTGAAAACAACCGAAAACAACCGAAAACAACTTCCACAAGTTACAAAAAAAAAACTTCAACTACCGAAAACAACTCGAGACAACAATGAACAACAGATAAATATTTCAATGGGTTATCAATAAATAATTCAATTGATTTGATTTTGACTTGGGACAGGAGATACGCTAAGAGAGATTGATTTGTTCGACGATCCATGCTATTATTGCAGTATATTAGTAAGAATAGAGTCAACGCACGGTGGTCAATGGCAGGCTAAAAACCTCCCATGTCCAGGCGAATTGGAACCTTGTTCCACGATGTTCGATCTGACGTAATTCGAACCGAACACGTGTTCTATTTGGGGTCATCTGCGGTCTTTGTCGGTAAACACTGCTGTCTGACCTTTTTTCCCAAACTAACTTGAATTTGCCAAAAAAAGATAGTTTTCACCAATATAAACAATTCTCTGGACAGTACATCCATGCTATCACTTTGTTTAGGACCTGTAATATTAGGCGAAGCTAATGACGTTTGTTTTGGTAACCTTGAATATTATAAGTGTTGTTTACACCGGTATCAATTACACCCTCCCGCCATCCTTGCGACATGACGTCGCGACCAAGAAGCTAAAGTTGCCCGTGCATCTTTGCAGATGCTTAAGCCCCCTTTACAAATAAAAAATTTAGCTCGGCCGAGTTGTCAGCGAGCTCTAAATTACGAGGAGGTATGACCCTGATGCCGACGAAGAAACTCTGCCATTTGTTCGTAGGCATCAGGTTCATGCCTCCTTGTAAG
>NC_049991.1:5832665-5908214 GCF_000003815.2 Branchiostoma floridae | reverse complement strand
TGACAACTCGGTTAACCTAAATTCTTGATTTGTAAAGGGGGCTTTAGTGTGGCGTCCATCTCCAATTCGAAGCCCATGGGCCACACATTTGTGCAAGTCACCACAGCAGGGGGTTGGTCCGCTGGCAGTGATGTGTGTTTAACTGTCATACTCTTCCTCATTAGTGCTGAGCGCTAAGCAGAGAAAACAGCATGTGTACCATTTTTAAAGTCTTTGATATGACTCTGCCGGGGATCGCACTCACTACCTCTCTAGATAGATAGATAGAGAGAGAGAGAGAGAGAGAGAGAGATAGAGAGATAGAGAGATGGATGGATATAGATATAGATGTATAGAGATAGATATATAGATATAGATTGGGATGCCTGGGTCATATTCCAATTTGGGATTTTAAACAATTTTTGCATATCTAAATATTATACATTTCGCCATTATGCCATTTTAGACAAAAAAAGGACATTTTTGGCTCATGTGCCCTGATATACGAACAATATGACCAAAAACGTGTTACAGTAATGCCTAGGACAGATGCCCACAGGAATTTATTTACGCCTTTTGAATACGCTACTTCCAAATCGGGTGTTTGGATGACTTTTGCAATTTTTCATCTAAACTGTATAATTTGGAAGAGTCCATTCATACATTCACACGGGGAATTTTTTTTTACAAATTTAATTTGAAAAATGTTTGATATATGCAAAAGCCAACATTTTGAGTTGAAGTGTTTGGGGGTGATCTATTTTACAATTCCACATGGGGTGCCCTGGAAGAGTCCATTTTTAAAAGTCATGTTTAGAATAGTGTGATGATTCTAAAGTCAATTTTTTGAGCGGAGTTGTTTATGGCCTTACATACTAACATGGGGTGTCCGTGGGACAGTCCATTATTGCACGGAGGCGGATTTCTTTTTTAGAATTCAATTTTTGACTGGGGGAGGGGGGGTGATTCAACATTCAATGTCTTGACCACTGAAGTGATCAATTCTTTCACTGGATGAATCCTTTGAATTCATTTTTGGACCGGGATGATTATATGCGAAGTCCATTGTAGGCATGACTTTTTTCAAATTCACTTTGGAACAGATTTTTTGCATGGGGTGGGATCAGATGGTTTGGATATGCTTTACTTACTAGCATGTGATGCCAGTCTAGTTTTCGATATTTTTCATACCAAATTCATGTAGCTGTTTGAATGAAATATGGGGCATTTTGACACCAGAAATGAAAGCGTATATGCATATTGGGCATATGCATATCTATAAGGTCCCATTGAAAGAATTAGCCATGTTAACCTTGGAAATCTTTAATATGTTTCTTTCATGCAATTATTGAGATGTTCAGAGTTTAATGAAACAGAAATTGGAACAGTTATGCTCGGAAAATTTTTTATAAATCTTATATATACTAAGTACTTAAATTGCAATGGAGCGCTGGGGTCCGCGCGGACCCCAGGGTGACAGATTATTTAGTTTTTGCATATTTACAGCAGAAATGTTATGAAAATTGATGAAAAATGTGCTGAAAATGTAATGATTATAATTTTTTCTATTACACTAGTGCTTAAGCAACATTCATGTACAAAAAAAAACCATGTGTAAACGTAAAGCCCCTCAGAAATTGAAAAACTATTTAAAAAATGGAATATTTCTTGATCTCTTCTTTTCTTGGCCCGAAAATAGCAAAAGGTAAGAATGTGTGATTTTTGTTACTAATTAGACTCAGAATTTCATACATCATTTCAGCCAAAGAATTGCGGTGGTTGCGCACTAATGATTTTAAGAATAACAAAAACAAAACTGTTTTGTGGTCCGCGCGGACCCCGGGTGACAGATTGATCAGTCCAGGATGGTGTACTGTTGAGGGATATGAAATCTGATTTGTAATGTTAAATTAAATATGTTTATGTAATAACAAGGATGTCGGATAGAATGTACATGTTGGCATACACAGAACCCGCCAAGTCTAATGCTATTACGTTGCCCTACAGATAATAAGATAAGACTCGAGAAGACCAATAGGGAGCTTCCTTGAGATCCCGTGAAGTCCTTCTCAACACTGCTGTAGACAAGGATGAGGATTTTCTATCATACGTGGCAGTCAGTCTGAGTTCTCCACCTGCCTACAGCGTGGCGGCCCGCTTTCGTGACAGGAGAGACGACATGGGGTAAGTTTGGACCTCCCTTGCCATGTTCTGAGTTGGTAACAGGACTGTGTTGATAGAAGAAGAAGAAGAAGAAGAAGAAGAAGAAGAAGAAAAAGAAGAAGAAGAAGAAGAAGAACTTTATTATTGATATGTGAACTCGACTATCGAAAGGATTTTCCCTTTAAAACATAGCATGCAGATATAAGGAGTGTATTTTTGCGGCGACTTGTCCCTGTGTTACCACAAGATACCCTGGCCTTGTTGTTTATCTGTCTAATTCTACCAAAACTTGACTATTGTGATTTGGTCGAGTTGGGCGATCGGGAGCGGATTGTGAGAAAGGTCATATTGGCCATAGGCCATATTGATTTGATTATATGGATGATATCCTCTGGGAACTCCAAAACTGATGCGAGCGAGCGATTAAAAAAAAAAGTTGCCTTCAGTATGAAATCAAAGTGGCCAGGAAGGTTGAACATAGGACTTAAACACACATAGTATGGTATACCAACAGTTAGGTGTAAGGACCAATACATGTTATGGGTGCCAAACATTTTTTTTCCTCTTGGACCAATCCGAAAAAAACAGACCTGAAAATAAAATCAGAGGAGCAGGTTTCGCCAATTACAAAATGGACACACTATGTCGGCAGGCATTTGGGGTCTAACCGGGGCCAAGAAAACAACAAGAGCGAAGTCAAGTAGAGTTTATAGTCAATTGTACCAAGTTTCTACAGTCAAAGGTACAGAGACAGTTAGCCTTTATTACTTGGAGATGGGATTTTAAAATGCCAGTGGGAGTCCAATAATCCACCAAACAGATTCCTTTGTAGCAAAATTGACCAATTATCACTGTTTTGAGTATTGCCAGTTCTCAAGTTTCCACAGACAATCAGGTCCAGGCTCATGTCTGGACCTGGAAATGATCCTCTGGACCTGAATTTTTTGTACTGGTACCTCCCCCAATCAACAATAGATTTTTTTTTTCTTTCTGTCCTTTCACATCTTATTGTTTGACTTAAGATTCATTTTGGCATTCTATGGAATTAGTTATCTGTTTTTTGATACCTTTCTTTTTCAATCTACAGAATATTTGTGTTCATTTTACAGCTGCTTTGTACAATTTATTGTGTGGTCGAAAACTTTTGTTGTTTGGAAATGACCGAAAATCGGTGCGAGCGCGGATGTCATCCATATAATCAAATCAACATGGCCTTACAAAAGCTAAAATAACGTGAAGTGAGAATGACGGAATCAAATCTTACATTTTTCAATCAAAAGTATACTGGTTTAACCCTATTCAGACCGGGGGGGGGGGGGGCGGGGGGTAGGGCTTTTGAGGCCCGCGCCAACTTAGATGTCCCATAACGCTAGAACGCCTTACGCTAAAGCCACCAAATTTAGTGAGTTTTCCTAAAATATTGTTGGCAACAATTGTAAGAAGTTTGACAAATTTTCCATTTTTTCGTGTTGCCATGGCAACCGTTTCCTGACAGGCAGTTTCGCCCAAAATCACTATTTTTTGTTGTAACAATGTATTTTTTAGAAAACTTGTTCTACGGCGACAGCTCTAGAATAGGATATACAAACATGTATAAGAAATACTCCACAAGCAGGCTGTTTTAAATGCATTACGTGTAACAGGGCTCATATCCCCCCGATGCGTTTGGCGCGTGCTGGAATCTGGGCTGTTTTGTCATCGTTGCAGTGTTTCCGGTTAAGAATCTGTTGTGACCAGGTGGCGAAAGAGCTCGTTAAAGTAAGACACAAATCATAGCTTCCCCCTCAATTTTTTCCCCAATATTTAGGCTACCACTATAGCAGTGTAATATATATTCATTATTTCTAATTTCCCCAAAAGCCTGTTCTTTGTAGTGTTTATCGGTGGCACAAATGCGGTCGTCCGGTGAGCTCTTACAGATATAAGTGTGCGAAAGGCGGTTAAATTGTCGCCTGTTTACCCAGATATAACGTTTTATGTGCGCATAAGGTGCCAAGTTTGAAACTAAAAGGATTAACAGACTGCTATTATTCGCAAGAAGTTATTATATTTTCTACCGGCGGAGCTCCGGAGGGCGATACTCAATGACCGTAAGTCATTTTATGGCCCTCCTGCCTAATTAACTGACCCACCAACTTTGATGTGCCATATATTGTTCTTGGCTTGCTATATTCCAGAATTTTCAACAGGAAGTGGAGCACAATACCCATAAGTTGGTGTCAGACCATATAGATATCACCTAAAGCTCATTGATATTGAAATATGAATATGATAAGCACAGCTATATTTTATCACTTTTAGGCTCCAAGCGCTAGCCCCAGGAACATATTTGTGACACAAGTATGGTATCTATGTATTCAGGAATGAGTATTCTACAATATTCAGCCTGTCCCACACGTACTAGTGTGATTTCAACAGAGATATGTTTTAATATGTTCAAAATATTATGAAAAATGGCATATTTGCAATATCCATGCAAGCCTGACAGGTAACTGGAAAAGGGAACAACCATGGGCCAGGTTGAACATTGAAGTGCAACATGTGTACTTTCCATACATGTCTTTTGTGACAAATGAAAATATTGCATAAGCTGGCGCTTTTACGAAAGAAAAAAGATGACAAAATTTCAAGTTTGGGCTACTCTAAGGATGAAATGTGACACGTTTGTTTTGATAAAGGAACAATATGGCCAATCAATTTGTTTACACAACCCCCTGACAGTAGGACACCGGGCTCTCATAGGCGAACAATGCGAATTGTTCACACCTTTACCTGTCAAGGTATATGTGCCAGACACAGCTTGGCTTGGCTTGGTTTGGTTTGACAAGCAACAAACAAACAGCATTCGAGTATCTGAAATTACTTTTAAACAAATGCTGGGTTTCTAAATACAACATAGTATACACAATTATTGCAAATACATGGTTATGGCCTATCATGTTATACCATTATCAAATGGTGTGATATGTTCACAGCAAAGTGCATGATATCAAGGTTCTGTTTTGAACATCCTTGATAATATTTTGTGTATCCACAATTCTACCAAACCAGACATAACCAGAAAGTTGTCATCATGACTGTCTGTCATGATTCAGTAATACTGGAGACTGAATAGTAGCTACTAGTAATAGGTGTATTGACAAAACTAAAAAAAGGAGACTTTTACATGTGGCTGTATGTTCAAATTTGAGGGTTTAGGTGTGAAACTTGGTGCCATACTGGCAAGCTGACTATGGTACATGTTACATGATGGGTAAGTAGCCACAACTATCATGGTAAAATGCAAAATGTAAAGAACATACTTTCGGTAGTTTAGTCTGAGTTTTACACTGACGCAATCAAGGACGTTATATTGAATTATAAAACATATAACTTCCTTGCTGCTTAGTATGAATCTAAATTGCAAAACTGGTTTGGTTCTATTTCTAGTGTTGCTTCATGTGAGTAGAATTTACTATAATTAATATAAAGCTGCTTTGGCAAATTGATCAAGACAAAAAGAACTGCAAATCTAACAAGACACATTTAGGATACTGTTAATAAAGTACCAGCTCAGTAACTTGCAAACAAGAAAATATCCGACGTCTTTGTTTGGGGAAACATCATGGCTACATTCTTGCATGTATTTTGGTGTCTAACATTAGTTACAGAAGTTCCAAAGCTAAACAAATCAAGTGCAAGTGGATGCTTTCTCCAGAGAGCTGTAACTTACATATTCTAAGATATTTGCAGATAGTCAAAGTAAAAATCTAGCAGTGACTATCTACTACGTATGAAACAGTTAATGCTCAATACACATCATGTTGACATTCCCAGACAGTACTGTCTGAAACAACCCTCCACACCCCGGGGTTCCAGGTAACACTTTACCTGGCTTGGTGGAACCCCTCTTGGGATGTTTTCACACTGGGCGGAGAGGGGGCAATTAGTCAACAATGGGGTAACTTGGGGTCAAAGTTCGTTGCTATGTGTTGCTAGGGGAGCCAACACCTACTTCGCTGGGGGTCTCAAGAAATGACTTACGGTCATTGAGTAGATAAATGGCCGGTAATGCGATGTGTTGCCCAACAGCACAGAGAAATAGAACTTTTGGCAACACGCGCCTCGTTGCCAGCCAGTACAGAAATAAATAATGATTGGTACAACACAATAGGGCATACAATCAAACAAACTGATTCAGGATACGACTTGTTGCCTGTCGGTACAAACACACAATGTCATACATTCATTATGTACATGTTGACAATTTAATTCATGATAAATCATTTTACGATTTGTTGCCTACCACTACCAGCACAGACATGTAAAATGTACTGTTCCGCACGGTAGAACTACAAGAAAACATATTCATAATCTTCTTGTCTTGTTGCTTACCCGGACAGACATATAAAATGTACTGTCCAGCAGGGCAGGACTTTGTACAAGTTAACAGATCGATTGATAATACGGTTTGTTGCCTACATGCAGCACAGACATGTAAAATGTACTGTTCCGCACAGTAGAACTACAAGAAAACATATTGATTCATAATCTTCTTGTCTTGTTGCCTACCCGGACAGACATATAAAATGTACTGTCCAACAGGGCAGGACTTTGTACAAGTTAACAGATCGATTGATAACACGATTTGTTGCCTACCAAGACAGACATATGAAATGTACTGTCCAACATACAGGGCAGGACTATGTACAAGTTAACAGATCGAGCACGGAGGGCAACATAATAGAACCGTACAGTCCGACCGCGCGTTATGATATGACAACCTGTCTCTCGATTATATTCCCGATGTATGTCGAATAATTAATATTTGAACCAATCAGATCACGCTACGTGTTTGCCTCGTGGCGGGAAAACATGTTCGTCATTAGAAACAGGCCCGGATTCTCCACCGTTCAAAGCTTGTTTTCACGCAATATGAGCCCATCTTCGATCTATTTTAGGACATGGCCACAACCTCAAAGATTATTTGCAAGATGAATCAAGGATACTTCATATTTAGAACATTACATTATCGTGAAAGTTCATCAGAGTTACCTCTCATCAAGGAAGTTGAAAAGTTGCTCTCATGGATAAGTAAATAAAGTGAAAGAGAATTTTTTGATCAATGGAATCTGTTCATGGTGTTTTATGGCATCTGTGGCACAAGTAATGTGCTATAATGTTGGTGACCGTCTCTATCTAGTCAGTAGTATGTTCCTGCTCAAAGTATTCTGCATGTAAAAGTCCAGTCGGCACCCAGCCACAGACAAGAAAGGATCTAATAACGGGATAATCTGGATTTTAACTTTGACTTGATCTTTCAATGACTGGACTGACCGACGAGCCTGGGACTCGACTTTGCAGACCAGTATATGGAACATTTTCCCGACCTCGAGAGTCAAGCGGGTTGTCACAGCTTTTCATCAACAATTAAAAATAGTTTATTGCAAATTCCTACCCTAGGGCAGTTGACATGGAAAGGGGGGAAACAAATCTGTATCTATATATAGTCTCTACCAGACTCCGGATCGCTGAAAAATCGTAGAAATTGAACAAATAGAGAGAAATATAACCAGCCAGGGAACAGCTCGCGATCCTAGGAGATCCGTAGATCGCGTGTTGTTCCCTGGCCGGTTATATTCCTCTGGCCGGCTTACTCCTTTATTTGTTCCATTTCCAGCGATCCGGAGTCTGGTGGAGACTAATCTATATAGCCGGTATACCGCCGTTGTATAATCCTATTTATGGTTAGAATTTAGTGGTTCACTTTTACTTTATTTTCACGCCGTACAAAATATTGACGCCAATATAACAGAAGGCCACTGAAGCATGTGGGGGTCATAGGCATCCTTCTAGCCGATGCACGTATGTTGACCCTTCAGCTACGTGCAAATAAGTGCTGTATACGTGCAAAAATCCTTTGGGACCCGTAAGTGGTAAGTACCGCCTCCGTACGAACTCGTAGGGAATCCGACGGATTTTGGAGCCCACAGACACGCCGTAGAAATTTCAGGCAAATTTTTTTGTGCCACAAAAATGTAGAAAGACAGACCGTTTCCAGTCTTTTTCGCACAGAATCCAGTCCTGCAGCAGCTAGCAAGGTGTGACCTGGGACATGACCTTGAAGACGTGGATAATCTCGTTCATTGGACAGAAGCCAACTACATGCAACTGAACCCCTCCAAGTGCATAGTACTGCTCATATGCTTCATGCGAAACTCTCCTTCTCCACCAGTAGTGACTGTTAAGTCAACAACACTTGAAGTAGTTGAATTCGCGAAGATCCTAGGGGTGATCTTTCAAGCTAACCTTAACCCTATTCAGACCGGGCTTTTTTGGTCATCCCTGGACCGGGGGGGGGGGGGGCTTTTGAGGCCCTCCACTTCTAAGTCCTATAACTTTAAAACGACGTGCCTTAGGGCCACCAAATTTTTAGGACATGGCGTCGACATAATATCTGACAAGTATGTGACGTTTGACATTACGTTGACGTAAAATGACGTAATTAAGACGTCATCAATTTGATTATATTGGCCAAACCCATGAAAAAAGGGTATTCTCAGAAAACTTCAAGTTATACCACAAAAATGTAACAACAAGTGCAGATAGAATAATAATGTTTGTTACGCTTTGTGTTGCCAATAGCAACATCGATGACGTCAATATGACGTCATTTTATGACGTCATGCACATCTAAGATACGAGTTTGGCTCCGCCATATTATATCCACCACCTTTAATTTTTAAAAATATTTTTTTGCAACAAATAATCACAAAGGGCAATGGAAATAGACTAAATTCATTCATTTAGATGGTTTTTGATGAAAAAATACCAGGTAGTTACAAATTTTAAGGGATAATTAGATTGTTATTCTTGATCTGGCCATTCGATCCGCCATCTTGGATTTTGGGCTGATGACGTCATCAAATTAGCATAATTTATACATATATGATTATGAAAGATATGCTAAATAATACAAGATTTTATTTATGTAACAAAATCGAAGTAATATAGCAAATAAATGTGAAAAATACATTGTTAGAACCAAAAATTGTGATTTTTGGCAAAACTGCCTGTCAGCAAACGATTGCCATGGCAACACGAAAAAATGGAAAATTTGTTAAACTTCGTAAAATTGTTGCCAACAATATTTTAGGAAAACTCACCAAATTTGGTGGCTTTAGCGTAAGGCGTTCTGGCGTTATAGGGCATCGAAGTTAGCGCGGGCCTCAAAAGCCCCCCCCCCCCCGGTCTGAATAGGGTTAAACCGGCAGCTCACTTTAATGCCAGTACTTGTATCATCAACATAGGTAAATAATGATGATGACAGAAATCTATGATAAATCATACCTCCATGAAAATTTAGAGCTTTCATAAATTTCAAGAAATTGACTAACACATTAACATAATTTAAGCATGGTGTTGTTCATCATTGACTAACGTACACATGTCACAATTATAAAATTCCCATTATTGATCATACAGCGGTTTTGCAATTTTTACATAAATTATGCAAATAAGTTCCTCATTACCATATTTGGTATCTGCTTATATTCTACCTATCATAATTAACATGTGTTACATTTATTGAAGTCCAGTTATTGAAAAAAATGGAATCAGACAATTTCCTCATTAATTATGCAAATTAAGCTCTCATTTGCATAACATGTATATCATTATGAACATCTTTGCCTAAGGTACCCGCATGCCTAATATGATGCCAATCCGTCAATCCTTTCTGCAGTTATCCTCATTGGAATGTCTTGACAAAAACGACCCTGCAGTTCCCAAATTAAATGTTAGGGGGCTGAAACTTGCCCACTTTGTCATGACACTAAAAGCTATCTACCACCAAAATGTCAAGACCATATCACGTCAGAGACAAGAGATACATAGAAAAAACTGCTATGATAGAATATTCTCATTAATTATGCAAATGTAATATAATTTTGCATAATTAGTATTTCATTTTGTACAACATTGTCTGAGGTACCTACATACCAAAAATCATGAAAATCCGCTGTTCCTTTCTTGAGTTATCGTCTTCAGAAGTTTTTGACAAAAATGCCCCTGCTATCCTAAAACTAGACGCTAGGGGGCCCAAACTTATGTCACTTATTTCTGAGCGCAAGAGCTATGTAACACATAAAAATTGGGACCATAGCTTGTTCAGGACACGAGATAGCAAAACCGGAAGTTGCGCTGCAGTACCAAGGGAAGCCGCTAGGGGACCCAAAATCTAACCACTTCCAGCTTTCATCACACCCTACCAACACACCAAGTATGAAACCAATCCATCCAGCCGTTCTTGAGTTATCTTGTTGACAGACAGACAGACACACACACAAACGCAGGGTAAAATATAACCTCCATGACATTTCATGGAGGTAAAAACGATGTGCCAATTTGTCGTCATGATATGGACTTCGAGAAAAATGATCAAACATAAACTACAGGACAGTGGTGGGATAGATAGATGGCTGCGTTGTCATTGGATGGGCCTGAATTAAAAGGAGCATACAACCGACGGGGCTAAATGACAAAGGTCTGTAAAGGCAGTCTACACAGCGTTAGTAGGACTCCTACTATTTTGGATAAGTTTGTAGGGCTATTTTAAGTGCTTGAGGTGTGGCTATCTCAACATGCAAAACAGCAAATGATTATCGATAACTGATGCACAGTCGTGTATGAGTGTTCTGGTCTCGCATTTGAAATAAAGTATAAATAATTGACCCACGTAGGCGGATATAACAGTTGAGCATGAAATGCTCAACTCTTATGTACGGAAAATATCGTCCCATGCACTAGTAAGGGAGATCTATATTTTTGTTCTAATGTTGGGAAACAATGATCCTTTACTACTGTAGGTAGGACAGGCCAGTGGAATTCATATTCGATATTTTCATGACATGTAGGACACAGTGTCTGAGTGAATGGTGTGTTACAGTGACGACCTATTTTTTTAACAATGCACACTTGTTCTCAGTTTTGTAATGCTCTATGTATTTTTAAAATAAATATTTTAACGAGTTTGCTCAATGCAAGGCCAATGGCCACTTCTAGGCACTGAACTTCGCTCGCTGTCGCACCATCTCTTCACCCTTAGTCGGAAACATCGAGCTTCAGCAAGCTTGACTAACTGATCTAATAGGCGAAGCAGGGGTTACGAGGCTGTTCAGGAAATTCCCTACCCCATTTAGCCGGAATGGTTTGATCCACTCACACCGGGAAGGTCCCCTACTCTTTTCGACAAGTGCGGCGGTTTTTTTACGTGCCCGGTGTATGGCTCTCCCGAACACGAGACCTCTATTTAACGCCCTATCCGAGGGGCGACTGATTTTTCACCCGGGTGAGGTGAGGAAAGTTGTGTAAAGTGCCTTTCCCAAGGGCACAAGATCGGTGACATGGCAGGTTTCGAACTCAGGAACTCTTTGGCCTGAGCCCAAAGCGGTGTCGATTACTCCACGCGATCTCACATATATATGATGATCTCAATTGATGTAAAATGCTTTTTGACTTACGTTTGGAGTTTGCTAGTGCTGTCAAGTTGTTCCCTCCATTGCCTGCGAGTATAAGCTACTGTTCTCGACCCTCTATGGAAGTTATAACTGTTCACAGGTACATGTAAAATGCAGATAGGTATTTCAATTATGTACACATGATACACTCTTGAGGGCATTCTAGCACCATGCACCTAGCGATTGTTCTTTAGACTGCAGATTGTGTAAGTATAAGGGTAGTTTACTACGCTGTAGTAACACTAACTACAGGTCTACATAACTCCTTGAAGACAGGGTACGATCCTGTATTACACACAAAAACAACAACAACAACAACAGACCGTTTACCATGAGTGCATTCACGGATTCAATTAAAGATAATAGACTTGCTCTTCCCTTTAGTAGCAGGGGTGTGAGTAGAACATTGCAAAGCTATGACGACATATCAAGTATAGTATGATTGACGTGTTTTTGTCTGTTCATTGCCAAAATATGCCAAAATCAATTATTCCAGACGTTATCTTATCTTTCTGCCATAAAAAAATAGACATAGACCCCCACGATCCTGTCTATGAGTTGTAAATAGGTATATCATTGTCGTAAGTCATAATACAGAAAAGGTTGGAAAAATACATAAACAGAGAGATCACAGAGGCAATAACCTAGACAATAATCACTTATTGCACCAATTTTCTTTCCTAAGTTGCTTTAGTCGCCTTGTAGGCAGTAAAGTGATACTTGCTACGTTCCAACCATACAAACCCACCCTAGCACCCCTTCGGTGGTGTTTCATAAGTCTGTATTCATCTGGTTTGAGGAGGATAATAAGAATTGCTCTAATGAAAGGCAGACAGATGAAAAACATGATAACGGCGAACAAAATGATTGTTGTTTAATGTCAACAGAGGAGTACGTGCAACGCGACGGTCAGACGTGACGTCTGATACCAGTTTGGCCATTTCCGTCGTCTCGAGTGTCTAGCTCCAGGTTCGCCATTTCCGTACTCGTGGCAATGGCAAAATGCCCAGCAGAACGTCATTGAATGGTGGAGAGATGATCATGTGATGCTCCGAAAATACGGACCAATGCGGGCAGCCTAAGTTTGGAACGAATAACGGGTTGTACCTGACGCGCTGGCATATTTCGATGTTGTCTCCCGACGACTCTACATCGTACATTTTCTAACTATTGACGGCCGTGGAACTGACAACGGATTAGATCGTCAGCCCGAAAAGATTCGACCACCGTCTCGACATTCTTCAAGACATAGAAAGCGGTAGGAAATCTAGTTAACTCAGGCACCCCACTTCTTTTATTTTTTACCTTGCATACATTTGATTTATTAACAAATGCCTCGTTTGTTTTCCCACAGAGACGCAAGAAGCATGGCGTGGGCTGTGTTGGTCTCAGCTTTCCTGTTGTCTACAGTGATTGGTGAAGCAAATGCAGGTGAGTGGTGAAACAAATGCAGGTGAGTGGATTAGTGATTTCGCGGTGACAAGTTGGTTGTTAAGATAATGCTCTATTTGTAGGATTTCATGGGTCAGGGGGAAACCACTGATATGCTAAATCCAAGGAATTAGCACCGATGCAATCAAAGAATAGGACCGCCCAGAAATCGGCCAGTAAACCAGCCAGGAATCAGCCAGCGTACCGACCAGGAATCAGCCAGTTAACCGCCCAGGAATCGGCCAGTGTACCGACCAGGAATCAACCAGGGTACCGCCCAGGAATCGGCCAGTGTACCGACCAGGAATCAGCCAGCGTACCGACCAGGAATCAGCCAGTTAACCGCCCAGGAATCGGCCAGTGTGCCGCCCATGCAGGAATCGACCAGGGTACCGACCACCCAAGAATCGGCTAATGAACCACCCAGGAATCAGCCAGTGTACCGCCCAGAAATCGGCCAGGGTGCCGCCCAAGAGTCGGCCAGAGTGCCGCCCAGGAATCAACCAGTGAACCGCCAACAAAACGGCAGGTGTACCGCCCAAGAATTGGCCAGGGTGCCGCCCATTAATCGGCCAGTGGACCGCCCAGGATTCAGCCAGTGTACCACCCAGGAATCGACCAGGGTGCCGCCGAGAAATCAACCAGTGTACCACCTATGAATCGGCCAGTGTACCGCCCAAGAATCGGCTAGTGAACCATCCAGGAATCGGCTAAGGAACCGCCCAAGAATCGGCTAGTGAACCATCCAGGAATCGGCCAGTGAACCGCCCAAGAATCGGCTAGTGAACCGCCCAAGAATCGGCCAGTGTACCACCCAGGATTCGGCCAGTGAACCGCCCAGAAATCGGCTAGTGAACCGCCCAGAAATCGGCCAATGTACCACCCAGGAATAGGCCAGTGTACCGACCGAGAATCGACTAGTGTACCACCCAGAATTTGGCCAGTGTACCACCCAAGAATCGGCCAGTGTACCGCCCAGAAATCGGCCAGTGAACCGCCCAGAAATCGGCCAGTGAACCGCCCAGGAATCGGCCAATGTACCACCCAGGATTTGGCCAGTGTACCACCCAGGAATCGGCCAGGGTGCTGCCCAGAAATTTGCCAGTGAACCGCCCAAGAATAGGCCAGTGTACCGCCAAAGGAATCGGCCAGTGCACCGCCCAGAAATCGGCCAGTGAACCGCCCAGGAATCCACCAGTGTACCGCCCAGGAATCGGCTAGTGTACCGCCCAGGAATCGGTTAGTGAACCACCCAGGAATAGGCCAGTTCACCGCCCAAGAATCTGCCAGTGTACCACCAGGGAATCTGCCAGTGTACCGCCCAGGAATCCGCCAGTGTTCCACCCAGGAATCGGCCAGTGTACCGCCCAAGAATCGGCCTTGGTGCCTTCCAGAAATCTGCCTGTGAAACGCGCAGGAAATGGCTGCTCAAGAATCGGTCAGGATACTACACATGAATCGGCCAATGAACAGCACATGAATCGGCCCGTGTACCGCCCAGAAATCGGCCAGTGAACTGCCCAGGAATCGGCCAGTGTACCGCCCAGAAATCGGCCAGTGTACCACCCAGAAATCGGTCATTTAGATGCCATTAATCGGCTAGTGAACCGCCCAGGAATCGGCCAGTGTACCGCCCAGGAATCGACCAGTGTACCACCCAGAAATCAGCCAGGGTGCCGCCCAGAAATCGGTCATTTAGATGCCATTAATCGGCTAGTGAACCGCACAGGAATCGGCCAGTCTACCGCCCAGGAATCGGCCAGTGTATCATTCAGGAATCGGCCAGTGAACCGCCCAGGAATCGGCCAGTGTACCGCCAAAGAATCGGCCAGTGTACCGCCCAGGATTCGGCCAGTGTACCACCCAGGAATCGGCCAGTGTACCACCCAGGAATCGGCTAGGGTGCTGCCCAGAAATTTGCCAGTGAACCAGCCAGGAATCGGCCAGTGTACCGCCCAGGAATCGGCCAGTGTACCACCCAGGAATCGGCTAGGGTGCTGCCCAGAAATTTGCCAGTGAACCATCCAGGAATCGGCCAGTGAACCGCCCAGGAATCGGCTAGTGAACCGCCAAAGAATCGGCCAGTGTACCACCCAGGATTCGGCCAGTGTACCACCCAGGAATCGGCTAGGGTGCTGCCCAGAAATTTGCCAGTGAACCAGCCAGGAATCGGCCAGTGTACCGCCCAGGAATCGGCCAGTGTACCGCCCAGGAATCGGCCAGTGTACCGCCCAGGAATGGGCTAGGGTACCACCCAGGAATCGACCAGTGTACCGCCCAGGAATCGGCCAGTCTACCGCCCTGGAATGGGCTAGGGTACCACCCAGGAATCGGACAGTGTAGGGCGAGACGTGGAAGAAGATCGTCAGAGTTTTGTGTGATACTCTTGTGGGGCCGTCTCAGTTTTAGCGAGATCGTCCGATTTTTTCGACGTGAAATTGGTTTTCAATCGTTTAATTGACGCCCGACTATCAATCGAATGTTGACCGATACCTAGGCGAGGTATGGTTGACCTGCAGGTGACCCGGCAACGAGGTCTGCAAACTCATAGACCACCAGCGACTTGTCGCTAATGTTAAGAACATGTTTGCTGCTTTGCGACCATCGGACGACACCTGAAAATCGTCGGCGATCACTAAAAATCGCGCGTTGATTGAGAGAACACCGGACGTCTTTATGCCGAAAATTTCATTTAAGCCAGCTTTACAATTCATGCGGACGCCGGCCGAATTTGTAGATCGGTCAGAGCTCGCCGAATTTCAACATCGCCCGAGTATCGGCTGTATTTTTCGCTGAAAATCTGCCCCCTTTACAAATGGACGGAGCCCGTCCGACGTCCGTCCAAGACAACTGATTATAATTTGTTAATGAGATTATACTATGTCTTGAACATGGACGTAGTCAGAACTGGCTAACCTTGTAAAAAGCCAATATTTGTGTAAAATTCAATTTCTGAGTTGCGGGATATATGTAGGACATGAGTGGAGTGGACGGGCACACTGAAAACAATAATATGAACAGGAATGTTGTGACACACCAATCCAAAAACTACCACAAGAGCCACAAAGTGAACAAACCAGTCTGATTCACCATAATACAATAATATTGACAAAGCTGACATCGGGCGAACTTCGGGCAAACCTCGGGCGAACATCGAGCGAAGGCCGGCAAAGACCGTCTGAGTTTCAGACTTGAAGCCTTTAGACATGAAGAATATATGATCTAACACATTCAAACCAATAGCAAAAAAATAGATAGGAAGTACTGTCTTGGTGTCCAATTGCCTTACATTATAAATAAAAGGTACGCAGCTTTTTTTTATAAAAGTTCATACAGTAGTCTTTATTTATCTTATATTTCGGAACAAACTTTTTAATAAAGATGAAAGGCCAAAACAAAGGGCACGTGTTCAACACAGGTATCAAATTGATTAGGTGACAGTTAAAATTCTGCCGGAGCCCTCCCAAGCTCCCAGCGACACCAGCACAACACTCGCCCGAAGCACCCCAAACTAGTTTAAAAAGACGGAATATCGTCCGGTTATTGCAGGAAGCCCGAACGAGTCTGGCGCGAGGCTGAAGAGTTCGGGCAAACTCCGACCGAAAAAAAGAGAGTTAAAAACCGTCGGTTTGCCGCCCGAGTATTGGTCAAGTCTTGGCCATTGCTCGGACAAGCTCCGGTCGAGCTACAGGCAACCCATCGACGAGCTCTCCGAGCTCAATCCTCGCCGCCGAGGCCTCGCTGAAATTAAGCGCAGCTGCAAGTGCCCCGCAAACGCCGGCCGAGCTGCAAAAATTCGCTCGAGGTCCGCATAATCGCCAAAGCGCCGGTCATACTCCGGCCGAAAATGTCCATTTGGAGCTCGCCAACAACTCGGCCGAGCTAAATTCTTGATTTGTAAAGGGGGCTTTAGAGCTTGCAGACTCGTCGTCCGATCGATTTTCGCTACATGTAACATATGCAATAGATTGTATCTAGCACCAGTTGCGGGTAAGTGCTACAGTTGCATTATATCGGGTACAAGTTAGAACGATTCTTTATTAATGGAGTAGCACAGCCTACGTATCTATATAAGTTTTTGAAATACTTCTTCATTACGCTGTGACCAGAGGCTAACTGGAGAGTATTGTGATCGGTGCCGTGGATGTTATGAGTGTTTTCATCTGTATCTCTATGTTCCGCTTGCCTCACTCGTATGTAAATGTATTTTGGCACGTCGTCTGCACTCAGTTGCGCGATGATGCACCTTTTTCTGGCGATAGCTGTTGTTATAATCTATGAAAATTCAGATATCACCCCTACGTCTATCGTTATGTTGGTCCAGGTCTGAATTATTTCGACGCGTTAGGCGTTGCGGTAATTGGATATTGCCAAGCAGATGTTGCTTGATGCAGATATAGAGTTATGTGAGAACAGCTGTCGAGGTACAGAAATCTCTTAACAGATTTCGGACACTGGCTTCCTTGCACATTGCATCGGTCAGTGCCATAGTTATGATAAGCAAGTGCATACTTTGTCCTGGTAAGCTACCAATCATATTTGCCATATAAAAATTTGTGTAAGCTCAGTTGATTAATGATACGGACCTTTCGGTCGTCTAGGCAACGAGGAACAAACTTGGCAGTGGGGATTTTCCGGCTTGGCTGTAGCCATGGTAACATCTTTGATTGGCATAAAGTTGCAGTATTGGTTGCCATTCACTGTGACAATGAAGTAGTCGTCGCGGCTTCCTACGTATTCAGGTCTTTGTATACGTGCGCAAGTCATAGGAAAATAAGATGTCGCAGTTCCTCATCTACCCACGACTTAACATTGCCATTGTTGTACAGTGTGTCCCTTGGAGTTTCTGCTATGTTTTGTATAAATTATTGTGGACTGAGCCTTATGTAGCTTGTTTTCCGAGTTGTGTATGTGCAGCAAGTTGTGGTCGGTACATCCGGATATATCCCAGTGGAGTGGATGTAGTAAATAGAAATTTGCCTGGTCTATTTAAAAAAGAATAGATCTATACATAAGGATAACACAAAGCTGTTAATAGTTTTAAAGATTATGGTTACATCTTTCACTATCTGCATCTTTGTAAGTTAAGGGTCGACAATTCAGTTTCAAGTCCTTTTTAGTGTACAGGTTTCACTTAGCCAGATAATGTTGAAGTCATCCAGTAGTAAAACTTCTTGATCTGCTTCTGTGTAATACTCTGTCTCTCCGGTAGGCTCTCCGGTATTGAACTTGATTTTTGAGGGTTTTTTTTCAATTTATGGACCCAAACCGTATGTTATGTCCCCCTGCACCCTGTTATTACATCCTAAAGAACTGACAGTTGGTACAGAGGTGCCCTAGATACTTATTCAAAAGATCAATGTATAATATTGATGAGGTTTTGTGGGAGAGTTTTTGATTTGTGAGGTTAAAGTGCCGAGTTCAACGACCTCTAGGTAATTTGCTATGTGGCTGGGTGACTGGGGTCACAGGTGTGTCCGGTAGATCCAAGTATTTACCTACCTCGCTAGAACTCCAGGTGGTTGGGGGGACAAGGTAAATCCAATAAATGACCAACGAATGAGCAAGCTCATATTACTGGAAGAGTCCACTGTTGGACAGGGGTGTTTTTTAAATTTACTTTTAGTCTTTGGTGATGATGCCAATGTTGTTTTATTTAGCGGGGGTGTTTTTGCACTGATCTACTTGACATTAGACTATTACTGGGACAGTCCATTCTTGCACATAGTTTTTTTAAATTCAATTTTGGACTGGGGTGATGATTCTAAATGCCATTTGTTGAACGGAAGTTGATCCCTACTGCACTTAAAGACTGTAGCTGAGGAGGATTCTGCAGCCAATCAGCAAGCCTGGTTTTATCCGGAAGAGTTCATTCATGCACCGGGACTTTAGTTTTGGACTGGGTTGCTTATTATACAAAAGGCCATGTTTTCAGTTGGAGTATTTCTGGACCGGTCTATTGTGCAATTCTAAACAGGGTGTGCTGGAAGATTACATTCTTCCACGAAGAAGAGCGTCGTTTGTAACTCATTTTGTGGACTTTGGTGATAAGGTCAAAGTCCTATTTTGGTGGATGTATTTTTGGATTCTCCACTTTACAGTGGGGTATAACAGGAAGAGTCCATTCTTGCACAGAGGCTTTTTTTTCAATTCAGTTTTGGACGGCTGATGATTCAAAATTAAATTTCTAAGCGGAAGTCTGTTTTACTTTTCTACATGGGGTGCACTGGAAGAGTCCATTTTGCTCATAAGTGTGATTAGTAGTCAGAAGTCATTCTAAGCATTCTAAGTGTTCCATTTTATCACATGGGTGATTTTGGAACAGTCTATTGTTGCAAGGGGAGGGAGACGGCTGAAATATACTGTAGTTGCTCTCAAGCAAATGTCGGCCTTTCTAGTATTTCGTTTCTTTCTAAGTCAGAAAGTCTTTTGTGTGGAATGTTGTATATGCATATATACATGGCCACCCCGACTCCTCTGTTGTTTCGGTATTTTCTTTATACAGGGTATTCTCCAACGTTTAATGCCCCATGCAGCACAATACTGTCTTTTTGAGTTTCTAGGATGGCTGAATCTGTAATTTGTTGACATCTAACAATATATTTCTTGATCTTTTTTCCGAAGACTGTTATTGTTCACATGTCCCACATGTAGCCCTTTCACTAGGTCCAGGATATTTAGGGCCTGAGTTAGTCTGTTTGACGCCTGCCAGAAGGGCAAGTGTGGTGAAAAGTGAGCATGAGTCTGCGGTACCCAGACTTCCTCGGTAACGGACTTGCTTGCCTTTGACAGCGTTTCAGCTGGATGTTGCTATCGCAGCGTGTTTGCCTCGTGACTGAGAGGTCTCAAGTTCGAATCCATACCCCAGGCATGTTAAAGAACCCATCACACGTACGATGGTGCGGTGTGAGTGGTTCAAAACCTACAGTCCCTCGTCGTACCTGGGGCAATTACTGTTGTATTGAGGTCATAAGGTGCTTTATTAGGTTCTTTTTGCGTACTAGAAAAGTGTCATAGTCTATATAGACTGACTGACAGAGAGGCGCTTTATACAGGCTGCCATTTCAGACCCTCGCGACTTAGCCCCATTTATTATTAGCTCCTTGCAGTTCAGCCTCTGGCCGCGAAGAGAGAGTAGTCGGTCCGTACTGTACAATTTACAATGCGTTCCATACATCCCAAAAGGTATTCGATGGTCTGATACTAGTTGCCATGTACCCAGACCAGTCGTTCTTAAGGATACTGATATTGTCGTGCGCAGCTGACTTTTGGCAGTAATGCTATTGTGACAACGGCTAAGAGCAGCGACATGTGAAACGTTGTTCCTAATTGGGTCATTAGGACTTAATCTCCAAGCATATTCCTCTGTGGCAAGACAGTAACATAAGCTAAAAGTCCTTCCCCAGCTTATGTTACTGTCTTGCCACGGAGGAATATGCTTGGAGATTAATTAGGACTATGGACTTCAGGAAATTTACTGTACAACAATATTTTTTAACACTACCCTCGGTGAGCTAGTTAACGTTATAGACTACCAGAGAATTAGCCAACAGATAAGGTTTACTTCACGTGTCAAATAACGGTACAATTTGTAATTG
Organism: Branchiostoma floridae; assembly: GCF_000003815.2. NCBI lineage: Eukaryota > Metazoa > Chordata > Leptocardii > Amphioxiformes > Branchiostomatidae > Branchiostoma > Branchiostoma floridae. The sequence continues at coordinate 5,887,546 of NC_049991.1, read as the reverse complement.
CTACGTCTGAATCGCACAATTGTTCAGTTAACTCATCATTTCGGCATATTATAAACAAAATACACTTGTACTAAACCTGATAAACCGTAAATGAGAAAAAAACAAGCGTATTTGACATACGCGCACTCACAGCCTTGCGTTTTCTGCTGTTGATGCCCCACAAGTTGCGACTGCCTTTCCCTCTTCGTGGGCCCTGGTAAGTCCAACAAATTTTGGCAAAATGATGGAAAAATTCCAATCCAATAGGACTTATAGTGATTGGAACACACTGTGAGAGCAAATAGTACCTCTGTTATATAATATAAAGACCAAGAACGACGAAAATCTGATTTTGTGTATTACTCGCCAAGTGAACTTGTGCACGTTGTAAGCGTGATCTCTGACCATCTCCATGATTGTTGGTATAAAAGTAGCTTCATACAATTAGATAATAGTTATGCCAATCGGAATCTGATTTGCAAAATTAATGAGGACATTTTTTGAACCCGCTCTGTTCCATTATAGGGCTATTGCAACGTGGAATTGTAAACTGAGAAAGGGAAGAAGGTATGGGGTCCTAGAACTCTAGTTCAAAACTGCAGTTTAAAAGTTCATATCAAAAGTGTCAATCTTCAACTTTGACTGTCAGGTCTTGGGATATCGATGTTTTACTTGAGTAAATGTTTTATGCTCCCCGAGAAACTGTTTCTAGTGAATGTTCGTAGAGGAAGCTAGAGTGGCTAAGGGGTGATTGAAGATTTATCAAAATCGATAGATCATTGCCAGTTTGTGTTGTTTGACCTATAAGTGGAGGTTGATAGTAAACTACACTTGTTTTCTTACAACAATTGAATTCTATTAAATTCAATCTTATTTTCATGATTCAAAATTTGCATTTTATGCTAATTTCATGACGTTATTAGTCATTATCCAAGATAACCACCTTTTTAGCTAAATGATGTCGTATGTCGTCATATCATATGGTGATGACACAGAAGTTTTTATGAGAATGTAGTTTTACAAGTTTATTATCCTCTAAAGATTTGCTGGCAGTACGATAAGTAGTAATGGAATTAGTCTCAAAAGTTTGTTAAAAAAACTGCACCTTTTTTGCTAGTGTCCGTTTGGACCCCAGACGGACTGAACACAGACTTTCTTTATAGTTTCCACATTATTGTGCAAATTTTCGTAAAAGCGTATAAGTAGCAGATATTTGACTGACGAAGTCACAGAAGGAATTTTTTTCAAATAAAAGAATTCAAATGGTACTTCAAAATTTACGCCTGGGGTCAATTGTACCCCAATCGGGTGTTTTAGGGATAGGCCTAAGGACAAGCCTTCTTTTAGTAGAACGTAATTAGCTTCGCCAAGAAGATTATGTTTTTGCCGACTTGGGTCTGTATGTAGGTCAACAGGATATAACTCGAGAAATTGTGGATGGAACTTTTGATTTTTTGCAGGTGTGTAGCGGTTGTTAAAAGTCATGCCTAGTTCGAAAGTGGGTTACCTGGCGTTTTCCTACGGTACATTAGCGAGCTTGGTATTTTTTGTGTTTTTTTTTTCGGGAAGCATAAGTCAAAATGCAGCTGGGCGATTTCCACGATATTTGGCAGGTGTGTAGCGGTTGTGGAAAGGATTGTCATGTGCGAGAATGGTTTAGCTACCTTTTACCTATGGTGCTGTCGCTGGCTTTGTATGTAAGCGCGTTTGTCTGTATGCAAGATAAAGATAACTCGAGATGCTCTTGATGGATGCTAATGATATTTGGTTAATAGGTAGGGGACACAGAAAGGAAGGTCAAGTTCGAAAATGGGCCTCATGGCGACTTGTTTTGGTACTGCAAGTGAGCATCAAAGTTTGCGCCTAAATTTTCCAATAGTGCCAGGTTCATGATTTTTAAGTGGTGGATATAGCTGTTGGGACTAGGAGTAAATGGTGTAATTTTGGGCCCCCTAGCAGCTTGTTTGGAACTGCAGTGGGTCTTATAGTTCGTAACTTTTTAGATGGATAACTCCTGAGGGGATTGATGGATATTTTTTTTGTTTTTGGTAGGTAGGTACTTTTTGTGATTATCAACATAATGAGATGCAAATTATGTAAATCACTATCTATTTAATATAATTACTTAGGGAAACTTAATAAACTGCAATAGACAGCAGAAGCCTATACACCTTTCTCACGCGGCGGCCATGATGGATCTAAAACGAGTTCAATGTGGCAAACAAAAGGCTGTCCATCATAATTAGCAGTTCGACCAATGATAGCCTACCAATTAGGAAATCGACCAATAAGTTAATGGCTGCAAATTCGTTAGAAATTTGCATTATTATTATTAGTTTTTATTTTGCATCTCTTAAGGGACTGTTGGGTCAGTCTACACCACTCTAAATTGCCACATCTTTCGGTGCATAACACTTATTGTAATATTTATTATTCTATCTTATATCATGAAAATTTGTGTGGTTTGGGGGAAAACTAAATGGGACCTGATTTTAGAAATAAGTTTTATCTGTATGCCTCATTGACCTCTTCTTCGATCTATCATGGCCGCCGCGTGAGAAAGGTGTATAGGGTTGGTACATACATGTGCGCCACAGCTGGTGTCTTTAGATGTAGGTCAACAGGTCGCCTACTAGGATGTACTGTATTGAACAGTTTTACAAAAATGTCACCTTCAGAGATATAGGTACGCTCTGATTAGAGAAATATTGCGGACTAACATATCTGACTGCAAAGATGAGAAATGCCCCTCTCTATTATGCCTTTGATCAAAAATGACTGTGAAGCGTAAAAACAAAGTGTGCTACAATATCGCCAAGATACAGTACATGTATCTACTTACTGTTCATCAAGTGAATGAAACTTAGTCTTATTTTTTAAAGTATATTTACAATTTACATGTACATCCATTTATCTCACTATACCGTGCAGTAGAAAAGTTTCCACTAGGTGAACATATCAGTCTTAAACATAAAAGTTGAGTGCCTGTGCCCCGCCCCTGACAGCTAGCTGGTGGGGGTGGTCACGCCATATTAACCCTCAGGTGCATGGCAAGCCAGTGCCCCAACCCCTGACAGCTAGCTAGTGGGGGTGCTCACGCCATATTAACCCTCAGGTGCATGGCAAGCCAGTGCCCCAACCCCTGACAGCTAGCTGGTGGGGGTGGTCACGCCATATTAACCCTCAGGAGTCTTGCCACCATTTCAGCACATGTGGCAACCTAGGAAGAATCTAGGAAGAATGCCATGAACATTTTTGCTGTTTTCAAGAAGGGTGAACAAAATCAAGCCAGACCAAATGAAACAGTGCTGCACCACTATAATGTACTTACACTCACATCTAAGCTTATCTTAGACTATAAAATGTACATCGTGACTTGGTTTCCCTTGCCACCATTGTTATCTATACCAACGTGTTTTACTTTCTATATGTTTACCTTACATTCTGTATGTTAGTGAAAAAGTTTGGGTATTGACATTTTATTTGCAAGTTCTTGCCCTAGATCTAATTGCAACATGGAACATACAGAATGTACGAATAAAAGATCATCTGTGTTGGTAAATACCATAGTGATAAGGTTTAAACTTTGTTCCAACACAACAGAAACTTTATTCGGACATTCTGTATGTTCATGTTGCAATTTGCCATATGGGAAAGAACTTGCAAATAAACTGTCAATGATTATTCTTTCAGATTAACCTAGACTCACCTCTGCCATGGCGAATCTCAGCGGACAAAACACCATGTCTCAAGACACGGGCAACGACAGTGACGATGGTTTAGAAAACGACAATGCTTATTTCCTGGTACATTTTTCAACTTTTTTTCTCTCACGGATTTCGAATGCTAAAATTGAGTCTGGTAATATTTATTGAGCATTTATCGGAACACTTTTTGTTCATATTAAAACAGCCATATTATTCGCCAACAGACACTTATCTAAGAATGGGCTGAATGTTATTTCTTCGTTCAAATGTAAACCGTTGCATAGCTTCTATCGTTACATATGAAAATGATAAACGAATGACCATGAAAACGCAGTTTTTTTTACACTTAGGAAGACTTTCTGGTGGAAGCAAATGTTCCAGATGAAGTAGGGCACTTTTTCAGCTTTCTTAACGATGAAAAATAATATTTCACAATTGGTATTCAAATACATTCTGCATATCGAGAAATCAAAAGATGGTGTTTAACTATTTCTTAAATAATTATGGAGCAGAATTCACTTAAGCCTATATGTATGCATGTTGATAATGTTTGAAAGTAGATACAATGACGATTGACTTACTTGACTTATGTTAAGAGTAATAACGATCAATAGAATAAACTGGGGATAAAATCAAATTAACATTAGAAGTGCTATCTCGTATCAACCATTTATCATTTAAACATAAAAATGAGTTGTTTTTTCTTGTTTACTCTGTTTTTTTGTTACTAGCTCTTCTCGTGTATTGTGTGAACTTCAACATGTCTTGTCACTGATATAAGTTGTACCATAAGCATTTGCACTTATTTCTAAGTATGAGATTCGTACGAATTCCATGAAAAACGCACGGATCTTTATACGCACGAACCTTATCACATGACATCGGCCAACCGCTGCCGGGGTTACGTACCAGACGGAGCGGGATATTCAAGATATCGGCCTCGATCTTCGCCGCATGGCGACTAGTAGAAACGCACAAACACAGAAAGAAAATCTTTATTTACACCACAAAAAAAGTACAGCGACTTTTGTATGGTCAACTATAAACTACAAAAACATGCCTTCTGCCAGCGTAGCGACGCCAGCTTGTTTGTATAATGTTCGTGCGTATTACATAAGCTTCGTGCGCATCACATGAGCTTCGTGCGTATTACCACAGTGATTATTGCGTTTTTCATATTCCGCACGTTTCCGCATATCATAAGTAAATTTGCGTCTTTCATTAAATACGGTCGAATCTCATAATATGTGTGAAAATGATTAGGCAGCCTAGTGTATCTCATAGTTTTTAGGATTGACTTTTGCCTGTTATGATGTAGCCGAGTCGTCCGATCTGGAAGGTCAACAATAACCTCCTGAGGAAGTACGTTCCTTACAAGAACAAGGCAAACTGGTTCATGGCCTCGAACTGCGTGAGTTTACTGAATAAGGGCGGGTACCGGTACAGTGTACCGGTACAAAACCCGTTTTTCTTAATGGAACCGTCCAGAAAAACGTACCTGAAAAAAAATCGGTGGACCGGATGTCGGACCAATTAGAAAATAAACAAATTACATGATCAGGAATTCACACCTTTTGGGGCTTACAGATTGAAGAAATTAAGAAGAACGAAGTAGAGTAGTGTGTAAAGTCATTACTACAAAGTTGTATAGTCAATCGTACAGAGGCAGTTAGAAGGCTTGCAGGGTTGTAGAACGCCAGTGGGAGTCAAATACTTCACTAAACCGATTTCTTACTTGCAAAATGGACCATTGTTTTGAGTATCGTCCACAAGTTTTCCGGACCTGGACCTGACCCTTTGGACCTGAACCAGATCTGGATCTAACAATCTGGTACCCACCCCTCTGCCATACGATATCCCGGGGTATTTCGATGGAAGGGTTACAAAATGAAAATATGATTCATACTGAATTTTGTAAAGCTATTATCGAACAAACCTACTATGTGCAAGAACGTTTAGGACTATGATTCGATTGATACATTTCACAAACTACGATCCTCGTTCGTATAACGTATCATAACTGACATGTTTAAAGCTTTTATGTTTTCTTCTTTCGTTTGATATATATATATAGTCATCAATATGGGCCCTGCATGTGATCCGTTATTATGTTATTAGATATATGTAAAGTATGTGAATTTTTCTTCACATAATTTTACTTTCCCTCATTAAATTGCACTTATAGTGATGGTTATAGTGATAATCTTATAGGAATGATGGAATGCAAGTTAAAATTTAAGTAAGGCAATTTAGGAAACGCTTATCAAACAGAATCAAGAGAAGTTATTGGATGCCAAAAGTGAAGCTGATTCTCAGAAAAAAATCTTGTTTCATGCAAATTGTATGCTAATGATGATCTATTAGACAACCCCTGAAGGGGGTGTATTTCTAAATTTTCGTTTTTGCCCATTTTGTCACCACCCCTATCATTGCTATAGTTTATTTGAAACATCACCTGTTTAGATCATCATATATATAAGTGCACGTTGCTCAACATCTTCCCGTGGTCTTCCTATAGTACATGGGATTGAAAGGACATGAGAAGACATTCCGCGCTGTCACCACGAAATTCATGATGCTGGAGAACAAAAGGCAGATTGTGAAGATTGTGACATCTTCTAAACATTGTAACGCAGGTAAATTACACAAGCATGCAACTTGTTCTTTGAACTTTCAACAACTCAAGTGAATCCATATTAAAGATTTATAACGCCCTACATTATTTTGAACCCTATTTAGACCGGGCTTTTTTGTCAACCTGGGACTGGAGGGGGGAGGGGGGCTTTTGAGGCCTACCCCTGCTTACTCCTGTAACTCTTAAACGACTTATATAGGGCAACCAAATCTGCAGATGATGTAGACATATTATCTGAATATTTTCAAACAAATTTGACGCTGTCATGATGTAATATGACCTGATTAATACGTCATCAAGTTGACTGTATTGCATGGAACCATTGTTGCAAGCTGAATTTTAGCAAAAATTACCAAATTTGGTGCTCTAGCGAAAGCCGTTCTGGCTTTATGCGACATAAACGTTGCCGCGGGCTCAAAAGCCCCCCTCCACCAGTCTAAACAGGATTGAAACCGATAAATGTCTACATTATGCAAATCCCTTCAAGTGTTCTGTGCTTTGTATTATATTACGTGTGCCTCTTTATCACTCAAGGTCAAACTACAGTGTTCTCTTATGGAATATTGTATGGAATATTGTAACATTTTTGCCAAAGAACATTTCATTGTAACTTGACATCCTCCAGCTACTGTCTGCAACGCGGAATATTTGACAGACCCACACTGATATTGGTACTTGTATAGATACAGGAGCACAGAAAGCCGAACCTTCCCTTATCTCTTTCATATTAGATTTTTTGTATTTTTTTATTAATTTAAAAAAATTTTATTGAAAAATGATAATATTTACACACATTGTGACATTTACATGTATAGCTTCTCGACTACATCTCCGACTACAACAGATACATGACTAACATCTATTATCATAATACCGGCACGTTTACGACGATTTCTCTAGCCATACTGATTTGACAAATTGTCAACGCATCATTTTCTCCACTTACATGTTGCTGTTATAGGTTACCCTTGCCACTTCTTCTGTGTAACCTTTCTGCCACTCTTGTCCTGCTAAAAGTGTAATATTGTAATTGTAACTCGCCTCTTAATTACACGGCGAACGGGCGCGTGGTTGGGAGAGGGTACAAAATACCGGCCGGAAGAAACACGGCACAATTCACTGTCGATATGTACCTTTATACATCCTCCATGTTCCTTCCTTTTATGTTAGTAAATGCATAAAACATAAACCTGCATGAGCATACAAAATGTCATGAGAAAACGGACGTATACTATCAAGAATTTTCATTTAACTTCTAACCGTCACAACCGCTGTGATGTAACACTTTACTGCTAGCGTAAAATGGCTGCGTACGTTCAATTTTTCCCTTTCAGTCGTAGATCCGGGCTATTATGCAACGCTTCTTCACACTTTTACATGAGTTGTAGGTCACCAACAGAAATTCAAGATTTTTGTTGAATCATGTTCGTCTTGTGCCGTGAGCATGTGTAATTATGATCTACAAATCTGGCAATGAATGTGACGGTGTGTTCGTCCCACGACGAGCTGCCTGTCCCGAAAAAGATACTGAAAACTTTTGGCCTTGTCGTCTTCGAATGCATTGTAATCGATGCTTTGTAAAATATGTATTGGACACCTAGATGTCTGAAGTGTGCATACCTCAGAAATAACTATTGTTGCATGTGTAGATCTCTTTAAATTCCATTATTTTTTATCGGCCGGTATAAGTCTTACGGCCGGTATTATGCCAATGCATGTTATAGAACACGGTGGTAAAATACGGGCTCAAAATCTCCCATGTCTAGCCGAATTCGAACCCTCTTCCATGATGTTCCATCTGACGTAATTCGAACCGAACCCGTGTTCTATTTAGGTCATCTGTGGTCATTGCAGGTTAAACCGTGCTTTCTGGCATTTTCCCCCCAACTAACTTGAATCAGGCGAAAAATATAGTTTTTAACCAATATACACAATTTGCTGGACAGTACATCTATGCTTTCACTTTGTTTGGGACCTGTAATATGTAACGAAGCTACTGGCGTTTTTGTTGGTGACCTTGAATATCATAAGTGTTGTTTACACCGGTATCAATTACACCCTCCCGCTCTCCGTGCGGCATGACATGCGTGTAAACATCGTTTAAGATCTCCACCAAGAAGAGTCCAACATAACTCATTGACGGCTCAAAATGACCGCAACGGTTTTCCCGAGATTTCTGTTTTTGGGATTTTTTAAAAATGCCTTAGATTTTGAATTATTGGTAATTAAGTGCGAAAAATGCCATTTTTACGCATATTTTTGACTGTAACTTTGCTTAAAATTAAAAATTAAAAAATCCCAAAAACAGAAAGTTTTATTTGCCTCTGAGATGACGAAAAATATAAAAATCGAGAATTTGCCATGGCACTTGCCGCTAATCTTATCAAGAGTATGGTCAAATTGAAGGCCTTCCTTGAAACAGAAAATAATCGTCTTTGCAAGCAAAATCGAAACAAAACAACTATCTCAATTCAAACGGGAAGATTCAAACTTGCTAAAATTGCGAATTTAATCTTATTTTGAATACATTTTCCTTGTCATAACATCTTGTTTATTTTGAAATATTTTACGGTTAGCAAATTGTAGGCCTCTTGTAACCCGATACTCTGTCGAACTCGCATAGCAACGGGAAAGAATACCCTAGCAACCGACCGCCGGAAACTTCACAATTGGCTCTCGAAATCCTGGACGTTGTGAAATTTACCATTTACATGTACAACCTTCATGACTAGTAATTGACTACATCTCTCGACTACCACCGAAACCTTAACTTTTAAAACTTTAACATTTGGCAAATTTTCATCACTTTTGAAACCCACTAATACTATCTTAAACCTTCTCTAGTAGTTTATGCTATACGGCATGGAACGTGGGGTAGGCATTGCTAAAGTAATCCCGGTGCAGAATTGTAATATTTGGCCTGTATGATACACCTGTTCAATGTTTTATTGTTTTGAAGGTGGGACAGGTGACCATAAATAATTTCATTGTTGGTAAGACCTGCGGGATGCTGATTTTCTTTTTTCCACCAGTCAGTAAACTCTTTACAGAAAATTCTGACGGTACTGCATCTCTTTCATGTTAGATGACCATGCTAAAGAGGAGTCTACTCTAGCTCCAGCCGATATCACCACAAGAGTAAATGACATAACTGAAGAAAAAGAGCGTCCTCACGACACCAATACTGTGCATGCTGGGTGGAGCGTCAATTCGTAAATACCAACTTTAACTCCCTCACTCTAAAGTCCAAACTTGGCTTAACTGCATATTAACTGATAGGCTCGCTTACTTGTCAGCAAATGAGTAAATATGTAAAACATTAAGATATCTAATTACATTGATATCTCACATTCATCTTTTTCTAAACTGCAAACTACTCTGTTTTTTTCCGACATCGACATCTTAGATTCTGCTTTAATTTATAAATCAAATTTTCCTTCACCATTGCCTTTTTATATTAAAATTGACCATTGTAAACGTCACATAAAATATATAGTCCGAATGATAATAATACGGAGCTTAGCAAACCTTTTGTTACCGTTTTAGTGAATGTTTTTCTGTCACTTTTTTAAGAAGCAGCACTCGGCTGCCCCCTGTCGAAAAGAAGAGGAACTGCAAAACTGCTTCTTTCGCAGAAGTCCTCAACCGGGATCCTGTTGTGTTTCGGGGTGAGGAGATCGACAGCGAAGATACGGGGGGAGAAAAGTCGTCCTTTCTCGTAAGCAAACTAACCTGTACCCCATTGAATACTTCTTCCGAGTTGGAATAGTTTTGGGGTGGTAAGCCCCAAAGCACATGAATGTCTACTAATGTATTCTGTTCATTTTAGAATCGGTCCAACATCCGGTCCACTGTTTTTTTTCAGGTCCGTTTTTTGTCTTTCGCCGCGCTGCCGCGGCGAAAGACACTCAGACGGACATTAGATTTCTGTCCGTCCGTGTCGACCATGCCATACCGTGCTAGCGAGATATTCTACCCTGCAGATTCGATGGTATTGCCAAAGGCCATGCAAGTACTAGTATGTATGACATACGTATCGGCCTGCCATGAATGTGCTGCTTGGTTTATGCATGGCTTATTAGCAGGAATAAAGGACCTGTAATGTGCCCTGCACAACGTATTTGTAGACGTCTATTCAACCAAAGACCTACGCGGTTCAACTTGTACTATATCTGCAAGGTAGAGAGAAAACATTTAAGGTATCTTTGCGTACGTGTATTCGATGGATATCAGTCACACTTCGTTTCTCTTAGTGAACGCGGCGCGTACGAAAGGGTCCAAACGTTGTGGTGTCTTTCCTCCCAGTAGGTAGGGGTCCGAGGGACGGCCCTAGCCGAAGCTAGGTACTCATTTTCACCTGGGTATAGTGAGGAAAGCGGTGTAAAGTGCCTTTCCCAAGGGCACAAGATTGGTGACACGCAGTCGGATTTGAACCCGCGACCTCTCGGTCACGAGGCACTAATGCCGCCGCTGCGCCACGCGATTTCACTATAATAGTTGCACCGTCATTGAACACATCACAAACTAAATGTAGAAGCTGGACGATATACTAAAATTCCCTGTGACCAGAGGTTTTGTCCATTCTGACCAAATGAGATCGAAGACGAACGTCACTTTGTTACGAATTGTTCACGACATAGTGATAATCGCACAAAGCTGTTCACATTTCTTTCGCCTTGCTCTAAAGAATTTGACACTCTCTGTTCGATAGATTAACTCATGATCAACTACATTCTGGAAGGCGTATAATTAGGCAAATGTATCCCCGAATGCTTGTACCGTAGAACCAATAGTGTAAATGGCATGCTAGACCCAATATGTTGATTTATCCATACCTATAGATATCCATATATGTCTGTTTAGTTGTACTTGTAGTGGTTGTTATAGACCTTACGAAAGTCGCTGTACTTTTGTCATGTCCAATAAGATTTCTCTATTTCTAACTTCTTGACATTGTGTAGGAGAACCAACCTATATGGGAGATGAAGGCTAAGGTTCTGAAGAAATATGTTCCATACAAGAACAAACGAAGATGGTACATTGCATCAAATTGTGTAAGTTTAATTTTGTATTATGTGGGACTTCATAATAGCATTGATACTTTACCTACATCAATAAGTTAATCTATCATTTTCACTCCACCATACCGCAGGTATGGTACGGACTGAAAATACCGTACTCGGACTGTTCTGCTTTTTCTTCTTCTCCTGTCGCGATCGATAACTTCAACTCATAAAGCCGGTGTCACACGTGCGTATATATTCAAGTCCGTGTAAGGTCCGTACGTACGCGTGTTTAATTCTTAACCACTACCAGACTCCACAGATTTTGAAGAACAATCGTACCTTCTTTTTTAATGTGTGAATCACTAGTATGTTGTCTGTTATGATCAAGAAACGCAGCATAAGATTGATCAGTTTGCCATAGCTGTTCTATATGAAGTCATAACACACGCTTATTTCAAGACGTTGACCGTCGGTTCTTACCTTGGCAAGCAAATCTGTTGAAACTTGAAGGAGCAGAGGTGGAAATTTCTATGTGATTAATGTAATATAAATTGTTTGTTGTCCCGTACAGTATCTTGGTTGGGCCGGAGATAAAGCCATGAAGTTACAACCGGTAAAATGCAAGTTTGTTCGCAGGGAAAACTACAAGACTATCGTCAAAGTTGTAAACCCTTCTAACGTAAAAAGTCACACCAATACTGATGCGACTGAGCAGCAAGAAGGTAACGAATTATAATTATTATAACCTCATTATAGTAAAGTGGTGTAATTTTAACTTATTGCATTTGTTCATTACCTCCATGAAATATCAAGGTACGAAGGCGCACACTATGAGATACATGTTATGGAAAAAGAGGATTTTGTTTATGTACTAATTAAGAAATTCTACATTTTTCCATTACTTGATTTCAATAAGTGTAAGACATTCACTTCAAGGCATGTTTAACACAAACAAGTACCTAACATGCAGCTGAGGATCTCATTTGCATAGCTGTAGTTTGCGTTGTCTTGATCGTTTACTATATTGTCATATTTATCATTTATACTTTCTACAGGAATGCCTGATAGCACTATACCCACAATAATCTACGGTGATCATGAAAAACAGGACAAAATAAACGGATATCTTGAGCTACAGTGCTCTGCAAAAGATGCGTCACAAGTTCAGATATTAAGCCATTGGCAGGAACGGGTACGTCCGCCACGAGTTGATGTCATAGAGGGAACAACAGAATGGGGATCTACCACTCTACGTGATGACGACATCTTTAAAGTGCTGAATGACATAGACACACAATTAGATGATTTTTCTGTGGAAGAGACAGAAGAGGAGGACAGGGATCAAGACAGGATGAGGACCGCTGTGGAAGCACTGCTTGCTGAGCTATGACATTTACGCCAATTAGACAGGAGGGGGGGGGGCGTTCTTTTGAGGTCCGCGCAATGCTACAGCCAGAAAATTTATTGTATTTTCTTAAAATTAAGTTTTCAACAATTTCACGAAGTTTACATAAATTTCCTTTTGGTTGTGTTTCCACGGCAACTGGTATCTTAGATATGCATGACGTCGTTTTGACGACATTGATGTTGACGTCATCGGCAACACAAATCATAACAAAATTTGTCATTCTGATATCTGCAATTGCTGTTGAATTTTTGTAACATACAGTGAAGATTTCTGGATATACCTTTTTTTCATGATTCTAGCCAATACAATGAAAGCGATGACGCCAGAATTACGTCATATGATGTCATAATACAGTCAAAGTTCTTCAATCTTTTAGATATAATGTCTACATCGTTCTCTAAAAATTTGGTGGTCATATGATAAGACGCGTTGAAGAGTAACAGGGGCTGGTCTCAAAAGACCCCCCCCCCCCATCCAGGACTGACAAAAAAAGCCCGGTCTGATTAGGGTTAAAACCAGCATATTACCATCGCAAATAAGACGTAGAACGTGTCAACGAGTGTAATTATGTACTGGATGATCTTTTAGAAATAATATTCAATTTCAGAAGAGAAGTCTTGTAGTTACGACGGATGCAAATCGACGCATTTATCCTGGCAACAAAATAAAACGAGAGATCAATGTGGACCATATCTATGGCTGGATTCATAATTTTCATTGAACGAAACTATCGGATATGAGTATAGAATTCCCCACTGAAAGCAGCTATGGTGATACGGATTACGGATGATATTTTTACACGTAGAGCAGAAATGAGCTTAACATCTACCATCGCAACGGCATCTATGTTAGAAAACTTATTCCAGAGAATCCATTTTCAGTCTTCATTACGTTAACCAGAAATGGGAACATTTGCACTAAAAAAATTATTTTTTTCCTTTTTTGCTTACCCCATGTACAATCCTTATATGAAGAAAAATATTCTTGCAGGAAGAAAATGTAGAATAAAATTCATGCAAAACAGAAACTGCAAATTTTTTCTAGACATTTATGCAGAATATTCTTATTTTTTCTTATAATGCAAGTAAAAAATTCTAGAAATTCTTGTTTTTTTTCTATCCAGATTCCACTCTTAAGAAATACAAGAATTTTTTTCTTCCTGGAAGATAAATTTTCTGTGAGGAAGCAAAACAAGATAAACAAGAAAAGGCATTTTTGGTAGTGTGTAAAACACTGAAAAACATGGTTCACGTGTATATACAACCAGACCGGACATCTTCAGTTTAGTTTTGAGGGTATGTTAGTGGAGCCCTTCTATATCCTCAAGGCATCTGTTATTTTTTATTGATACGCCGCGTAATATTTTAGTAACAGATCGGTACCGTGGCCAACTGGCAACGTTTCCAAGCCATGGACAGTTCGTTCACATTGTTGTTTCTGGGCTGAGAAAGATAAGTCATATTACTGTTGGAAAAGAGGGGGATATAGCTGGAAGTAATTGATACTTGGTATATATAACTCAGCGATTATCTAAAAAACGTATTAATGCAGACAGTATCTATTCTTTTCTTCCTTCCTACTAAACATATTCATTACTCTTTCAATTCCAATGAATGAATAAACGATATTAGGAAACTTATTTAAACTTTGTGAAATTGTTGAAAATTAAATTTCAAAACACACTACATTTTCTGGCTGTAGCATTGCGCAGGACTCAAAAGATCCCCCCCCCCCATGCGATAAAAGCTACACTGCTATTAAAAACATAAAAATTATCATAATTTGCCATTAAGGACAACGTACATAGAGGGAACAAGTTTGATAATTTTCAAACGGTCAAAGCTCAGAGAAGGAATATATGCTGGTGATTTTAGAGCGTTTAGAATATCTTGTAATATATCAAAACACCCCAACAATTTATTAGATCATTGCAGGATACTAACCAGGGCCTCTTTTGAGCGACATTTTGATTTGACTTGTTTAAGTTTTCGCTGCGCTTATATGGCATTAACAAGTTTTCCCTGCATTGTAGTACCATCTACATTTTCTACTATATAAGTTATTAGTAAAGATAGTTTTAGTGTTATGTAATATGATTATGTAAAAGTATAGCGTACATAAATACCAATTCATTTCGAATGTGAACACAAGAACGTGAAATAGATGAATGGATTAAAGTGAAATGTGTATTGCTATACGTTTTGATGTGGTGTATAAGACTATAAAAAGAACAAGGACCGGACAAGAACCGAGGATGGCAGTTAAAAAAGATACCATGAGAAGCTTGCAAAACTGACATTATCCGTATAAAAATATTTACTTGGGTCTATTATGTATATGACAGCAATAAAATTGCAGTTTGAGGACCGAATACATGTTTCCAGGCTTATTATTCTTCAGTCTCTGGTGTTTCATACATAGATGACCTAGATCAAATGGATCGTCTTTTTCAGCTGTACATGTCCTTTTGTCCGCTCAGGTTTACAACGTTGGGGCACGCGGGAACAGGTAGCTCGTAGAAACCCGTGCCCACCGTGAGAACACGTCAGGTTCCACCATCGTGCACAATGTTGGGAACTCGTAAAAATCTGCCTTTTCGTGCAGTGCTACGAGAACTTAGGAATATTGCCTTCTGGGCATGTCCAATACAATTTGATTCATCACCCAGACCACACAAAGAGTATAGTTTAGAGGGTTCATTGATTCTAATTGTGCACTCGTAAGGAACAATGAGTTCTTTCAACGTCGTCAATCACAATTTAAAAGGTCACTTCCTTGTGACGTAGCACGCTCTAAACGCTGAGCTAAGTGCCACTGTAAGGGTGGAGTGGCAAAAGGATAGCAGAGAATTGCCGTTGACCAATCCATTTTAATAACGTAGGTTTTGCTCTGTGTCACCAGTGCATTCATAATGACATCATTTGTTAGATAAAACGTTGATATTCCACCCCAAATATTGGACTATTCTTAGATATACACAGCGATTTCGTTCTGCATCGTTACAGCAAAGTATATCTCTCCCTCCAAAATGTCCGAATGATACAACCCTGTCAATGCCCAAGGCAACACGAGGTCCAAATTTGTCTATTTGTTTCATTCTGCATGAACAGACACGGTAACGAACTGTTTTTCAGACCGCACCAACTTAGACTAGGATCCCTAGTACATGTTCGTAGCTATGTGGAACAGTGTAATCTTATTCATGAAATAAGTAAGAATAGCTTTGCTAAACGTTTTCTGCAAAACGATCGGCAACTGCAAATTTATCAAGGTTACTTGTATACAGCTATGAAAATAGGTATAGCCCAATACTTGAGGTCGCTGAACTTATTTTGATATCATGTATGTTAAGTCAAATTGTAGTAAAGAGCGTCTCAAGTTTTGACATGAATGGGGTTTCTTAGAAAAATTGCGTGAACGAGTATAGTTTCGAGAGTTCATTGAACTTATTTGTAATCGTAAGGAACAATGGGCTTCTTTTATCGTCGTCTATCAAAATTTACAAAGGTCATTTCCTTGTGACGTGGAAAACTCTACACGATGGGCTACTTACCACTGTAAGTTTGGGGGTGGTGAAACTATAAAGGGAGAAACATTACCGGAACACCCGTTGACCACTCAATCTTCATGTTATTGACGTAGATTTTGCCGTGTGTCATTAATGCTTGCGTATTGACAGTATTATGCTACATAAAGAGTTAATATTCTACCCCAAATTGAGGACTTCATGTAACTTGTCAGGCTGCTGTCACATTTTAAACATCATAAAGAAAACGTCATATGTATAAACAAACAAATATGGCATCCTTCTTCATCTGGCATGTATGATGAAAGGATTACAGGTACCCTGTCTAATAGAATTTTGATATTTCAAAGTCACAGCAATCACTCACAGACTAGTTGTTGTCTGGTGTTTTGGGTCATTGAACTGCTCAATTAAAAATGCTTAATTCATTTGAATTTTCTAACCTACTACTGGACATACCGAGGTATCGCAACTTCTGGGTTTCAACTTGATGCATGGAAAACTTTCAAGACTTAAGGGTATATTATCGCAATATTTAAAGTCTGAATAAGTCAATGATATGGTACTTGTTTGCATGACTTTACGCACCGTTTTGGCTGTCTGCCAACAACGTACCTGGGGAAAGATCAGATATAACCGATGAGTTGGAATAAATAGTACGGTTAGAGGAATGATTGCTTGTGACTAGCAAAATCCTTGTACTTTACGGTAATTGGCAATCTAGTAAACTTAGGTATAGTTCGCGATTTCTCTCCCAGTTTCTATAGAGCGTTGAATATGTCTGAAATATTAAAATGGTACAGCCCTTCCAATGCCCAGGACACGTGCTCTTCTCTTTTTTTTTACAATTTGCTGCTTGCCGCCTCCTGCGCATGTCCATTACGTTTTGCTTCAGCATACAAATCATTCGATTCGTTTCAAGGGTTCACTGAACTCATTTGCATTCATGAAGGACAATAGGGTACTCTGAAGGTCGTCTATCAAAATTCACAATCTAAAGGTCATTTCCTTGTGACGTGGTACGCTATACACGCTTAGCTCTTTGTCATTAAAAAGGTGGGGTTGCAAAAAGATGTATGTGTGTGGGGGGGGGATAAATCGCTAGAATATAAGCTCACCAATCTATTTAACGTTACATGGCGTATGTTTTACTCTGTGTCATCATTGCATGCATAAAACAGAATCTGTCAGTCTCACATTACATAAAACAGTCTCATATTACAGCGAGGCTTCCTAATATATGACTTGTCAGGTTGATTCTGTCAACAATGTGTTCTTTCTTAAGACATATTCTGCTATCTTAGATACATCATCACAATCTACAGAAAATGTCGCATATAGTTTATACTTGTGCCAGTGGCCCTGTCGGTAACAGATATGGCGTGGTTCAACTTTTCCCCCTG
Organism: Branchiostoma floridae; assembly: GCF_000003815.2. Taxonomy (NCBI): domain Eukaryota; kingdom Metazoa; phylum Chordata; class Leptocardii; order Amphioxiformes; family Branchiostomatidae; genus Branchiostoma; species Branchiostoma floridae. The sequence continues at coordinate 5,869,882 of NC_049991.1, read as the reverse complement.
AGTGAACAGACACAATAACAAGTTGTTTACATGAAAAGGCCGGTTGAGATCGTAGCTTGAGGTTTCTCCCGAAATCAGTGTTAACTGTCAACTAAGATATGTTTCATCCTCCAGGCATGATGAGAGCAGTAAAGGATTTTAATATTGCAATGCTACTATCTTCAAAATCTCAGCAACCACTTACGGATTACAGTAGAAGTTGTCTGGTGTTTGAGGTCATTGAACTTATAGTCATTTCATAACTTCATAACTTCAAGTCGCTTCATTAAATCGAGTTGTCTAATTCACTACGTGATACATCGAAATATCACAACTTCAGCGTCCCCAACGTTACAAGGTAAAGCTGTGCAAATTATACAGAAAATACCACTACATTAAACTTTGGGATCCTCCAAGGAAATGGCTCATGATAACACAGCTTGTCATACAGTTTTGTCTGCTTGCCAGCATAACATACCATAAGATCAGAAAAGAGGCTAACTATAGCTTGGAATGGTCATCACGATGAAGGTAGTTATTCTTCTGTTTAATGAAAAAATTGAACTACAGCACTTTCAAATCTCTGGTGTAAACGGTAATTAGTGATCTAGTAAGCTTAAATGACAGGATGGTTTTAATGATGTCACCTAACAAGTACGTTGCTAATGTTAACAGATTACTTCAGTCTCAGAAGTCGAAAAGTTTCGGGACTTTACCGAGCTCATTAATATTCACGAAGTACAATAGGATAGAGGTGACGTCACCTGTATGTCTGTACAGATAACAAAGACATAAGAACCGCCTACTTTAAAATTAGACACGATTAAATTCTACCTGATTGTGCTTCAAAAGAGTCACGTGTTGCTGCACCTTTTTTCCCTGAAAACACACCCATTTATGAAATTGGTCAATTATCAAACAGATCATAAGATCGAAGCCCAGCTCTCATTCCGCACAACTCTGCTCTGCGGCGGGAGGACGTTTGGTCACCACTCACCAGAAAATTTAGCCGCGTGCACTGGGACTGCACCTGGGTTGCTTCATCATGAAGTAGGTGGTTGTTTTTAAAGAAAATTGTGCACACTGCACTGAATCCTTTATTTAGTTTATGTACGTGCATAAAGTATGTATACTAGCGAACATAGTCCACTGGTTAGCGGCCTTGTGTCTGGAACTATCAGCTGCTCACCCGACATGCAAGGTGCCGGACAGAGTCGCAGTCATAAGGGGGGGAAGTCATTACTGTTCTTTATAGTTCTCGAAAAGAACTAGGGATTTTAGCCGGCTAGATTGTTTGATTTATTTTTTTTTCGGTGTGAACAATCCCAATGTTGGTATGTTGTCAGTTCTTCTGTGTAAACACAGTATCGTGTTGTTTATCTGGACGTAACAAATGGTACCGTTGTCTTTAGTATTGGTCTTCTATTCGATCAAATACAAATGGTAAATGGTACCGTTGTCTTTAGTATTGGTCTTCTATTCGATCAAATACAGTAACGTCCGGAAGTAAATATCCGTTTTTTATCCCGTTGTAGAGATTGAATTGTATTTGGATACAGTAATATATTTTTTATCGGACCATACCACCTCGAGCTTTGAATCTCCTGTTTTTTGCCTAACCCAACATATATCTGTAGTCAATAAGAACAGGGTTTATATCATTTCTATCTTTAAATTTGATCTATCATCATTTTTAAAAATCTTGTTACGTTGGATACGAAGGATTTTAGAGAATTGCAAGAAGACACATATCATGGTATCTTCCAAGCAGTAACTTGTGCTTCATTAACGATAGGCGTAGCCGTGTTTGGGGGCCTTTAAACTTTGTTCCTAGTGTTTTGTCATAGATTTTCTAAAGTTTCTGAGGAGTATGACGTTAGTAGAGACGCTAATACATACATATTCATAGTCAAAGTACCAAATGTTTGCTAAATGTGTCGCTATGATTGACAGTTGAGTCCTTCGAGGAAATGGTCTCTTTTAGCACGACCTCCATGCATGAGTCTGGCTGTCTGCCAGCATGGCGTACCCGAGAATAGCACTAGATTACAGAGTGGTCTTATCCCTTTCTCTCTCTCTCTCTTTCTCTCTATTTCTCTCTCTATTTTCTCATCCAACCGTTGATGTGCATTTAGCCATGGATAAGGTACTGTATGCACGAATTCTTGTGGTTGGGGGGGGGGGGGGTTGTCTTGGGTGAAGTCAATTATTTTGCTGAATTTCATTTCCCGGTATGGAACTATATGTGTGATACTGTCTGTGAGTCAAACTGCATGTATGGTTACGTAATTAAGTATGATATTACACTCATTCGTGTTGGGAAAATGAATCCAAGAAAGGGGCATGAATGAGGTCTCTTAAAATATCATTTAGCTTGTAACCATTTTAGTAGGACTTTGTGAACTAGTACTATGTTGAAAATACCGCTACATTCAACTTTGGGATCCAAGTATTAAAAAATTGTAGCATGTGATACCTCAAGTTTTGACATAAAGTGTTTTTCTTTTCACATTTTAGTTAACCACGTTGTACTCGTGGTGGAATGTAAAGTGTACTTAGGAAGAATGCCTTCTGCGCATGTCTATTACGTTTAAGTTCATCATCCAGACCGATTAATTTCGAGGGTTCAAGGAACTCATTTGCATTCGTGAAGGACAATGGAGTTCTCTAAGGTCGTCTATCAAAATTCACAAAATAAAGGTGATTTCCATGTGACGTGGTTTGCTCTTTACGCCAGGCTATTAAACATTGTAAGGTTGCGGATGGCAAAAAGATGTGTGTGTGTGTGGGGGGGGGGGTTATAAATCGCTATAATATAATCTGACCAATCCATTTAACGCTATATGACGTAGGTTTTGCTCTGGGTCTTGCATGTACTAAACAAAATTTGTCAAATGAGAAGATCTTTCACCCCTTATTACAGCGACATTTTCCATGACTTGTCAGGGTGATTTTGTGAACAATTGCTTCTAACTATAGACACTTACATTCTGATTGCTTAGATACATCCTCACATCCTACAAAAAGTGTCAAATATAAACATGTGCCAGTGGCCCTGTCAGTAACAAATGTGGCGTGGTTGAAATAGGCACAATAACAAGTTGTTTATATGACAAGGCCGGTTGAGATCGTAGGTTGTAGTTTCTCCCCAAGATATGTTTTATCTGCCTGGCATAATGACAGCATCAAAGTATTTCAATGTTGACTGCTAGTATCTTCCAAATCTCAGCAACCACTTACAGATTATCAACAGTAGAAGTTGTCTGGTGTTTGCGGTCATTGAACTTTAATGAATTCAAGTCGATTTATTTGATCATATTGTCTAAGTCACTACGTGATATATCAAAATATCAAAACATTAGCGTCCTAAACGTCACAACGACAAACTGTGAAAATGATACAGGAAATACCCCCGCATTCAACTTTGAGATCTTTCAACCTTTCATGTTAGCACAGCTTGTTACACAATTTTGTCTGCTTGCCAGCAAAACGTACCTGAGGATCAAAATAGAGCACAACTACAACTTGAAATGGCCATCACGGTGAAGGTTGTTGTTTTCTTCTATTTAATAAACTAATTAAAACACAACATTTATAAATCAGTGGTGTAAACGGTACTTTAGTGATCTAGTAAGCATAGCTATAATTTAAAGTATTATAGAATAAAGTATTAAATGACAGGCCAATTTTAATGTCATCTAACAAGTACGTTGCTAATTATAATGTTAAAAGATTACTTCAGTCCCAGCAGAGTCTGGGGACTTTACCGGGCTCATTAATATTCAAATAGGACAATGGGATCCAGACGTCACCTGGCTGTCTGTACGGTTAACAAAGACTCTCTCTCTCTCTCTCTCTCTCTCTCCCTTACTCGTATTACTCTCTCTCTTACTCGTACACTTGTCTTACTAAAATAAGTCAAAGAAATGGGTATGACAGAGGCCTCTTTAAATATTTTTTAGCTTGTAGCCATTTTTTAAAGACTTTGTAAACTACCAAGTTGAAAATAGAGCTACATTCAACTTTTGGATTCTTCAAGGAAATGGTTCATGTCAGCACAGCTTGTCACACAATTTGTCTGTTTGCCATAATAACGAGGATCAAAATAAAGCACAACTTGCAACATAATAGCAATCACGATGAAGGTACTTATATCTTCAGCTTGATAAACTAAGTAAACTACAGCACTTCCAAATCTGTGATGTAAACATTAATTAGCGATCTAGTAAGCTTATTAAATGACAGGCCGATTTTAATGATGTCAGCTAACAAGTGCGTTGCTAATGTTAACAGATTACTTCAGTCCCAGCAGTCGAAACGTTTCGGGGCTTTACCGAGCTCATTAATATTCACAAAGGACAATGGGAGGCTGCCTGTACAGATAACAAAGACATAAGAACCACCTACTTTAAAATTAGACACGATTAAATTCTACCTGATTGTGCTTCAAAAGAGCCACGTTTTTTTCCCTGAAAACACACCCATTTATAAAAATTGGTCAATTATGAAGCAGATCATAAGAACAAAGCCCAGATCTCATTCCGCACACCTCTGGACTGCGGCCGGAGGAAGTTTGGTCACCACTCTGATAGAAACTTAACCGCGTGCACTGGGACTACACCTGGGAAACTTCAGCATGAAGTAGGTAACGATCTATTCTTGTTCGAACATTTATAATGGAAATCGCACAAACTGCTCTTAATCCATTTTTTACTATCTTTATATGTGCATAAAGTGTGTATAGTAGCGATTATCGGCCTTGTCTCTGGAAGTATCAGCTGCTGACCCGACATGCAAGTTACCGAACAGAGTCGCAGTCCACTGTTTTACCGTTGTCGAAAAGAACTAGGTGATTTAACCCGGCCGATTGTTTAATCTTAAAAAGACAAAAAACTTGGTAGTTTTTTTCGGTGTGAACATTCCTGATTTTGGTATGTTGTCGGTCTTCTGTACTAAACACAGTATCGTGACGGAACAAATGGTACCAATGCATTTAATATGTATCGCTCTTCTGTGAAAACAAATACAGTAACGTTATATTTGTCGGACCATACCACCTCGAGCATGGGACCTCCTGTTTTCTGATTAACTCAACTTATGACTGTCGTCAACAAGAACAGGGTTTATTTCATTTCTATCTTTTAATCTACTATCATTTTTGAAAAGCTTGTTTCGTAAGATACAAAACATTTTAAAGAATGGCAATACTACGCACATAATGGTACCTTCCAAATTAAAGCAGTTACTTGTGCTTGTGCACCATTAACGATAGGCGTATCCGTGTTTTGAGGCCTTTGAAATTTGTTCCTAGTGGTTTATCTTAGATTTTCTAAAGATTCTGAGGAGTATGAAGTTAATAGAGATACGTTATAACATACATATACATGGTCAAAGTATCAAAGGTTATGTCGTTTTGATTGAAAGTTGTGTCCTTCGAGGAAATAGTGGTTTATAGCACGAACTCAATAAATGGTTTTGGCTGTCTGCCAGCATGACGTACTATATTAGTCCTAGATAACGGAATGGTCATCTCTCTTTTTCTCACTTTCTCCCTCTCTCTCTCCCTTTCTGCCTCTCCTTTCTCATCCAATCGTTGATGTGCCTTTAGCGATGGTAAAAGTACTGTATGGACGAATTCTTGTGGTTTGAGGGGAAAAGGCCGTCGGAGAAGTCAATTATTATGCTGAACTTCACTTCCCGGTTATGGAAATATATGTGTGATACTGTCTGTGAGTCAAATTATAGCATTGTATCTTCTGTATGGCTACGTAATCAAGTATGAAATTACACTCACTTGTATTGAGAAAATGAATCCAAGAAAGGGGCATGAATGAGGTCTCTTTAAATATCTTAAGCTTGTAACCATTTTGGAAGACTTTGTAAACTACCAAGTTGAAAATACCGCTACCTGTAACTTTGAGATCCTTCAAGGAAGTGGTTCATGTTGGCACATCTTGTCACAGAATTTTGTCTGCTTGCCAGGATAACGTACCTGAGTTATTTATTCTGTTTAATGAACCTAATTAAACTACAACACTTCCAAGTTGGTAGTGTAGACGGTAATTAGCGATCTAGTAAGCTTAATTACAGGATGATTTTAATGATGTCACCTAACAAGCACGTTGCTAATGTTAACAGATTACTTCAGTCAATCAATCGTTCGCTTGCATCATAAGTTGATGCGTGGCGATTTGAGACAGTTCAGGCAGTTCTCGCCACGTTGTTCTGCACTGGCCGTAGACAATCTAGTCGGATCTGGAGCCCCCCAGCCCCTGAAGAGTGTAGTGTCCCAGCAGTCGAAAAGTTTCGGGACTTTACCGAGCTCATTAATATTCACAAAGGACAATGGGATCCAGGTGACGTCACCTGTTTGTCTGTACAGATAACAAAGACATAAGAACCGCCTACTTTAAAATTAGACACGATTACATTCTACCTGATTGACATTCAAAAGAGTCACGTGTTGCTGCACCTTTTTTTCTCTGAAAACACACCCATTTATGAAATTGGTCAATTATCAAACAAATCATAAGATCGAAGCGATGAGGAGTGTGAATTTAGTAGACAGGCGCTATTATATACATATGCATGGTCAAAGTATGAAATGTTTGCTAAATGTGTTGCTTTCTTTGAAATTTGAGTCCTTTAGAGTAATGTTTGCTATTAACACGACCTCCTCACGTGCATTTGGCTGTCTGCCAGTATGACGTACCTGAGGACAATATGATATTAAGGAATGGTCCTCTCTCTCTCTCTTTCTCTTATCCTCTCTCTGCCTCTCTTTCTCTAACTCTCTCTCTGCTTCCTTATATAGAAATGGCAGCTGTGGGCACTAATGTACAATGGTTTGGCTTCCTTCAAGCATGAAGAACATGGGAAAGATGCTAGATGATTGCGAGGACTTAGAATGGACATGGACAAGGGTAATTATATAGAGATAGTCTTCCTATAACATGTTAATTGAAACAATGAGTAAATTGGTTGGATGGATCTTCATTCCTGTTCTATATTTTTAGGTTTCTGCAGTGTGTGTTTCTACTGCTCCTGATATCTGCACTTATCTTAACGTCAGACGCATGGCGTCGTCGTCGTCGACGTCGTCGCCGTGGTAAGTGCGTCAACTAGTGTGTATCGTTCTTTCACTTATCAACGGTCAACGGTATTCTTTTTCTGTATATATTGAAATTTGTTTCTTAGGGTGTTTTTTAATCAGTTCCAGCACCAACAGGCTGCTCTTCATCACCAACCCTGGCCTACACCTACCGGAGCGGCTGTTACTCCCCCTACACCCACGGGGAGAGGTGTACCTACCGGTGCCATTATGGGTACAGTCGGGTCTCCGGAGACTACACCAGGACCTGCTCTGGTGGCCGCTGGGCTGGAACCAACCTCGTCTGCAGAAGAGGTACATATCACACTCAAGGAAAAAGAAACAACATTGTGTGTATTGCATGTTTACTTGATAAAGGAAGGTAGCTTTGTATCTAAAATAGAATACCACCATTTTTTATTCCAATTCTCCATATTACCTTTCAAAAACAAGGTTAAAAAAGAAACTGAATTTCACGTTCAACGCTACTTTTATTATCTACCAGTGTCTACCTGCCCATCATCACACAATTGCTCTTTTTAATGCGTCACATTGAATATCTGGGTTTCTTTGTGTTGTGTTCTTTAATCAGTGTCAACAGGCTGCTCTTTACCACCAACCCTGTCCTACACCTACCGAAGTGGTTGCTCCTCTCCATACACCAACGGGGAGAGGTGTACCTACCGGTGCCGTACCGGGTACAGTCGGGTCTCCGGAGACTACACTAGGACCTGCTCCGGTGGACGATGGAGTGGAACCAACCTCGTCTGCAGGAGAGGTATATATTTCATATCTAAGATATGTAGACATCGAGCAAAAATTAGCTGAAATAAAAACAAGATTGCGTGTATTGCATGTATGCTTGAAAAAATGTTATCATATGTTCAATATAGAATACCACCATGTGATATTTTGTTTTATTCTGACTTGCCATGTTTCCTTCCAAAACAAGGTTGCAAAAGAAACTGAATTCAAGTTCTTCAATTTTTACCAACAATTCCTCTTTTTAATCCGTCACATTAAATATTTGGGTTTTCTTGTCTGGTGTTTTTCAACCAGTGTCAACATACTGCTCTTCACCACCATCCTTGTCCTACACCTACCGGAGCGGCTGTTACTCCCCTTACACCAACGGGGAGAGGTGTACCTACCGGTGCCGTACCGGGTACAGTCGGGTCTCCGGAGACTACACTAGGACCTGCTCCGGTGGACGATGGGTTGGCACAAACCTGGTCTGTAGGCGAGGTATGTATCTCTAGTGATATCTGAAAGTGTTGTCGGGCCTAAAGCGACGGAACATTATAAAAAAATTTAACCGAGCATATTATCATTTCCTTGATAGAAAGAATGAAATTTGTCTTTAATAATTCAAGTGTCTTATAGTCTCGTAATGTCTTGGATGTACCCTTACTCTTTGAAACCACGTTAGACAACGATATCAATGTCATGTTTCTGAATCTACATTTATACATACTCAGGGTCGACCTGTTCTACACCACCAACCCTGTCCTACACCACACGGAGCGGCTGTTACTCCCCCTACACCCACGGGGAGAGATGTATCTACCGGTGCCGTACCGGGTACAGTCGGGTCTCCGGAGACTACACCAGGACCTGCTCTTATGGACGCTGGGCTGGATCAAACCTGGTCTGCAGGGGAGGTATGTATCTCCTGTAATATCCTAAAGCTAGAAAAAAAAACTTAACCAAGCTCATTGATAGAAAGAATAGATAGGTAGTACAGTCAGGACCTGCTCTTATGGACGCTGGACTGGAGCCAGCCTCGTCTGTAGGAGAGGTACATAGTACGCGCTTGGATAAGTATGTCATTAATAAAGAATTATCATTGATATCTATAATATGCGTAAATTGCATTTCCCTGATATAAGAAAGGATAAAACACGTATCTTAGAACTTTGCCATTCTTTTTTCAAAATTCTAAGTTACAACTCAACAAACTTCTTCAATACGTTTTCAGGATCTACCTGTTCTTCACCACCAACGCTGGGCTACACCTACCGGAGCGGCTGTTCCTACCCGTACACACAGGGGGAGAGCTGCTACTACCGCTGCCGTCCCGGATACATCCAGGTTTTTGGTAGTACCACCAGGACCTGCTATTATGGGACCTGGGCTGGAATCAACCTGGTCTGCAGGAGGGCATATGGATAGGCCATATTTGCGTATGACGGATAAAATTGCCCACTGAAATAGATGTTTAGTTGACTACATTCTTGCAAAACAATAAAAAATCTAGTTCGAGCTTTCCTCTTCATGGTGTATCTTTATAACCTATATCTACAAATAAATTCACATAAACTGGAGTCTAAGACAAGCTCTATTAAGTTTTGACTTTGATTTTATTGAATTGAATAGATTGACAATTAAAGTACTGCATGTGTAAAGAATATTTCAATTCCTGACTTTGGTATAAGTTACGAAATTTTAAGCTATGCGGATTAGTTTCAATACTTCTTCTCCAAGTAATCACACCTTTATGTAAACATTGAGTTACCTATAAAAATAGTGAGGTTATGATGTCACTCTGCTTTCTGTAGACAATAGCGCCGACTACGAAGACAGAATGAGTGAAAGATAAAAGAATTAGTACAACTGCTACTCTATGGGTATAAGAGTCAATAAAGGTAGAAGTCAAAGTAAAGTAAATTCTTACAATATGCAAAAATGGTCAGAGCTTTTTTTCTCCATAAACCAACTAGTTTATTTGACAACAATTATAAAATGGTTTGTATGTGATTGCTTTACCAAATGGTAATAAACAGGGCTGCGGGACACTCGTTCTTGTTTCGCGTTTTTCTTTGAGATGTGTAAATACATAGAAATCTATTATTGTTAATAGAATATTCTTCAATCAGTAACACTTTTTAAAGGCGTAGGCACATGCCTCCAATAGTGTCGCTAATTAAAGAAATACTCGCGAAGAAAGCATTTTTGTAAACGAGTGTCAATCATATTCTAGCAAAGTGTCTGAACAAACACGAGCCCTTTTTGTGTTTGGAAATACTTTGCGCTGTCAAATGCCTTCAAAAAATGCTATATGTCTAATTCATTGTGACGCGGTATGTTCTACACTCTGAGCCTGTCAACCTTAAGTGGATCTCGGCGGCATTGACCTGAATTGGGGTCCCGTGTTAAACCGGATGCATCTTTCGGCATGTTGGGTGGTCTCATTTTGGACAGCTTTACAGTTTTCAGTGTTTTCGAGGTATTTGGGCATCATGTTACCTTCAAGCTAGTGCGCATGTCCAGTATGTCATCATCGCTACAATTAACCTAGAAGTTTTGGGGACTGAACCAAAAGCTCATTTATATTCACGAGAGACAATGGGATTAAATTCGTTCTTGTGTATAACAAGGAAACAAGTACCACCTACTCTTATATTTAGTATCAATTAAATTCTACCTGCCTGAACGTCAAAAGAATGACGTGTTCTTGAGCACGACGCAGACTGTCTTTCTACGAAAACACGCCCATTTTGAAATCGGTCTATCATCATTAAATGTTTAAATTGAAGTGTGCCTCCTCATTGTATCGTTCTGACACGCAACGGCGGGAAACATTCGGCACCACTCCGGTCTACTGGCTTGTAAACAGTATTTTCACCCATCGGCGAACAATTTAACATTTGAACTTCAACTGTAAGTAGGTTACATCCAAAAGCATTTGTTTCTTAGTCCCCAGACAGGATTGAAACGTGTTTTGGGTGTCATATTTGTAGAGTCGTTGTGCATCGAGCATCCATGCTTGCAGTCACAAAATGTCTTAGTCTCTTTCGCAAACTTGTTTGTTCTATTCTCTGCAACGTTTCGTGTCTTTATACACCTGCTGTTTACAACGCGAAACCCATTCAACTTCACCGCTTGCTGAAGAACAATTAGAGAAAGGACAACAATTTGGGAAAGACTTACGTTGTCAAATGCCTTTGTAAAATGCCAAATGTCCACTTCATGGTGACGCGGTACGCTCTACACTCTGAACCTGTCAACCTTTAATGGATCTTGGGGGCATCGACCTTGAATGGGATCCCATGTTAAACCAGCTGTATCGTACGGCATTTTACTTCCTCTCATTTTGGATAGCTTAGATTCAAAGTGTTGACGTTTGGTTTTCTTTGTAGAATTACTACATAATACACGTGGCTCTTAAAACCTAAGAAATACCTTAGAACTGAAGGTGCCGATATATTCAGTCTGCAGGAAATGCCGATGTTACTTTACGAATTGACGTCCACAACACAGTGTGTGAAGTGGTCGTTTTGATATGTCTGTCGAGCTAGCTGAACTCTTGTGCAAAAATATGTCCTCATATCAGTACGTCCGATCCATTCTTTGCTACTTGAACTTATAAAATGTCTATAGTACTGTCATTGCGATTCTTTTCCTTATCTTCTTCTGCGTAAACAGACAAGACCACGAGTTGTTTTCCCGGACCGTACCATCTCGAGTCGTAGGTACAGAGATGTTAACTTTACGCTTTACTTCACGTTATTTATGTAGCTTTTGCAACGGAGAGCAGAATTAATCATATCACCATGTGCTAAAAGTTCACATCAAGTTGTATGTCAGAATTAGAATTGTAGAGAACAATTTTGGGACAATAGTTTCTTCCAAATCACAACAATTACGCACACATCAATTAGGAAAGGCGTTGCCGTTTACTCGAGGTCACATTGCGTTAAACAGGATTATTTACCACGGATTCTCCTCTTAAATCGCCTAAATGTTCAGATTTAAAACAACAATATGTACATATTCAATTTCTCATCTTGAAGCTTTGTCCTACCATGCCAATATAAAGTTTGAAAGTCCTTCAAGAAAATGGTTCATAAACACGGATTGTGTAATCGCTTTTATTAGTAAAAATATGACGTAGGTGAGAATATAAACAGCTTATTCGTCTGCACAATGTATGGATTTAGTGGTTATTTCAAGTGAGTTAATCCAGATTACCGTAGTCTTAAACTAATTTGAATTTTTAGTAATGGTAAAATAAAGAATTAATGCTGACGTAAGACCAAGGTAACAGTTTTCCAGTGTTTTAGATGTATTGGGGCAACATGTTACCTTCTAACTAGTGCGCATGCCCAGTATGTCATCATCGCCACAAATAACCTAGATGTTTTGGGGACTTTACCCGAGCTCATGTATATTTTCGCGAGGTGCACCTGCATAAATGCAACACGTCTGTCTGTATGATTATAACAAGGAAACAAATATCACTTACTCTTATATTTAGTAACAATTGCATTCTACATGCCTGAACAATGACGTGCTTATGAGCACGACGCAGACTGTCTTTCTACCCAAAACACGCCCCTTTTTCAAATCGGTCTATCATCCTGAAGTGTTTAAATTAAAGTCGGCTTCCTCCTTGTATCATTCTGACACACATCTGCGGAAAACATTCGGCACTACTCCGATCTACTGGCTTGTAAACAGTGTATTCACCCATCGGCGAGTAACTTCAACATGAGGTAGGTTACTTCCAATAGGATTTGTTCCTAATTAGTCCCTGGACTAGATTGAAACGTGTCTTGGTAAAATGTATGTAGAGTTCCGTGAGTAGAGCATCCATACTTGCAGTCAGAAAAAGTCTTAGTTTATTTCGCTTTTAACTTTTTATTTTATTTTCTGCAACTTGTCGTGTCTTTATACACCTACTGTTTACAACGCGAAACCCCTTTAACTTCACCGCTTGCTAAAGGAACAACTAAAGAAAGGATAACAATTTTCGAAAGACTTTAAGTTGTCAAATGCCTTCGTACATAATGCTGAAAGTCCACTTCATTGTGACGCGGTACGTTCTACACTCTAAACCTGTCAACCTTGTTTGGATCTTGGGGGCATTGGCCTTAAATGAGGTCTCGCGTTTAACTAGTTGCATCGTTCGGCATTTTGGTTGCTCTCATTTAGAACAGCTTTTATCATAGTCAAAGAATTGGCGTTTCGTGTTCTTTGTAGAATTACTACGTCATACACGTGGTTCTGAAAACCTCAGAAATACCTTAGAACTGAAGATGCCTATGTATTCAGTCAGCAGATAATGCCAATGTCACTTATAACGAGTTGACTTTCCACCTCAAAGAGTAGTTGTGACGGGATAAGTTTGCGTGAAGTATTCATTTTTCGATATTTCTGTAGAGCGAGCTGAACTCTTGTGCCAAAATACGCCCTCAGACGTGTGCGTCTGATCACTTATTTTGCTACTTGAACATGTAAGATGGGTATATCACTGTCATGGCGATCCTTTTCCTTATCTTTTGCGTGAGCAGACAAGGCCACGGGTTGTTTTCCGGACCGTACCATCTCGAGTCGTAGGTAAAGAGATGTTAACTTTACGCTTTACTTTGCGTCATGGACTTAGCTTTTCCTACGAAGAGCAGGATTTATTGTATTTACAAATATGCTTAAGATTTACAACAAGTTTTATGTCAGAATTAGAATTGTAGAAAACAATATCTGGACAATAGTTTCTTCCAAATCACAACAATTATGTACTCACCATTAAGGACAGGAGTTGCCGTTTACCTGAGGTCACTAAACGTTGAACGTTAAACGCTTCTCTTAAACCGCCTAAACGTACTGTTGAAATGCACCTATATGTATATATAATATTCCTTATGCATATTTCAGATGCAGGCGTGCAGGTAATATTTTTTGGAAATAGGGGAATTCTTTTTACACAACCAGCAGGTACTTACATTGTTTACGTTTCCGTGTCTCTCAGACACCTTCATCAGAGCTTCTAACTGGAGTTCTGCTTCTCACCGCTATATTTAGCCGATGTAGGTGGCGCTTTTGTGGTGAGAAAACAATCCAAAAAGCGGCTAAACTTGTATCCCCCCTCGTCCCGGTTCATCACCGCGGTTGCCTTTCTTATCCAGATCGCCTCCCCAATCCACCGTGCCCGCCTGTTGTCTTTCCCGTCTTAGACAAGCAGTATCTGCTGGTTGTATAAAAAGAAATCTCCAATAGCTACCAACCCTAAAAAACTATTTTCGGAATAGTTTTTTTTCTCTTAAATCCAAAGAGTATTTGTTTTGACTAATTTAATTAATTTGATATTTATACGTCAATATATGACGTCTAAATTTTGATGGTTATGATAAACGCCACGCAGCGGTTACACAAGTAACTGGATATAGGTTTAGAAAACGGTCAGACATTTTCAGAAAGTATGCACTACGAACGACTAACAAAATTTAGTAGTTGCTACCTGAAACGTCTGGCTGTTTTTGATTTATCCAGTTGGGTATAAGTGTTGCCTTGCGCAACTCGATGTTAAGTTTGTGCCAGTTGTATGTTGCATCATACAGTGTTACAGGACCAAGACGTTCACTTCTATACTTCTTCCATGCATCTTTGCAGCAAACCAATAGATGGTGACAGCCAAGACAGCATCTGAGTGTCCACAACTTTGTACGCGTACCGCTGAGAGGATAACAACAGTGAAGACCAACGGCTCCCCACATCCATAAATAAATCTAGGAATATCTATGCCTTAGTTATTAGACCATGTTTAAAATCACTCCGTTTTTTACATAGTATAAATCAAGGAGATGTTATTTTGTTGACAGAAGCGTGCTATATTCGTGTGATATGTAATTACCTTCGCTATGTGTTTGGTAGTGTTTCCATGTGAGTGAGTGAGTGTGTGTGTGTGTGTGTATGTTTGTGTGAGTGAAAGAGAGAGAGTGTGTGTGTGTATGTGAGTGATTGTGTGTGTGTGTGTGAATGTAGTTGTGTGTATGTGTGAGAGTGTGTGTATGTGTGTGTGTGTGTGTTTGTGTGTGTGTGTGTGTGTGTGTGTGTGTGTGTGTGTGTGTCACGAATGTCTCAGTGAATTGTCTTGATATATGGTATGCGGGTAGATCTTTATGAAACCTCGAAAACGGTTAGATTTTGGGTCCCCCACTATTCTTAAGTTGTTAACGAGGAGGCCTCAATAGAGATGACGTCGACTAGGACTTCATTTATTGTCCAATTGCTGCTAGATGAATCTAAAAAAAACATTCTTTGTCTCTCCATTAATAAATGGGATAGCTGGAATAGCTCATTAGTGAACATTTTTTATTTAATTTTTGGATGAGTTGACTGTACAAAAAGTTTTGGCAATTTTACAACAGCCATATCCAATGTCCGAATGTTTAATATACGATACCATAGACTGACTTCTTGTCAGACGATTGTATTGTATTCAGTTTATCGATTCATAAAAGTGAACGCGATCTTTTAAAATGATAAGCAGTTTATATAGTATCTGTGCATCTCTGCAGTGTTGCTGAAAAAACTTTTTATCCAAGGGGGTAAATATAATATGGTGGAACCAAACTTGTATCTTAGATATGCATGACGTCGTTTAATGACGTTATTTTGACGTAACACAAGTCGTAACAAACATGATGATAATTCCACCTGCACATTTTGTTACATTTTTGTAACACACCTTTAAGTTTTCTGTGAATACCCTTTTTCGTGGTTCTAGCCAATTTTTGTCGAACATTTTAAAAAAAAAGACTTTCTCGTAAGTCACCATAAAAGGGCAGTAAAAAGAAAGTGTGTCGCTTTCTACTTCACCCAGACTACATATTGTGCAAATCCTATTTTTCTCAGGGATTTCTTGGTACCGTCCGGTTTCAATGTACAATGGTAGTATCCCTGCTCGTAACTGCGAACAGTAATATTTTTGGCTTTTACAAAGGGTCATTTTAACATAGCGTTCTATGCAGTAGGCATCCTTAAATAATCTATAGGTTCTTCGTTTGGAATTTAGCCATATGTCAGGAGCCCAACTAAGAGAACAAAAGAGAAACTATTTATATCAAATAGTTTCTCTTTTATTTGTTTTGTATCAGCTTTTAGTTTGTTTAGGAAAATGTGTTCCTGTTCAACACTACCAAATATTCTCTGTACATCCTTGCTCCAGGGGCCATGGTTTTGCATATCCCATATTAAGGCTTTTTGGTAAGTTTGTCATTAGGCATATTGGTAAGTCTGTTACACATGGATATTACTGCTCCTTTCCCTCTTATTTCGCAGGGCATCCATCCCATGCCTCCTGTTATGGCAAGGGCGGGTGCAAATTTGTGTACACCTAAGAAACACCGTATTGCCCTATTCTGGACCATAGAACACTCATCGTTTTTTTAAATCCCCAGAGACCTGCAGCATAGTCAAGAATGGGACTAACACACGGCTCGTAGAGCTGTGTATGAGCGTGGTATCCAACTTATTTTAAAGCAAAATACCACCTAGAGCTCTCCCAGCAGAATCAGCAAGAACACTAGTGGCTGAGATGAAAGACATGTGCTCGGCTAAGTGAAGGCCTAAATACTTGTATGAACTCACCAGATCAAGCTTTATCTCTCTAAAAAATGTTTAAGAATTCGTTCTTGCTCCCTTCTGGTTTGTGTTTTTCTTTGGTTAATCATCAGTCTCCACTTAGAGCACCATTCAGCAACAATGTTTAACATTTCTCGCAATTCGTTTTCATTTTCTGCTACAATGATGATGTCATCTGCATATAACAACAAGCTTAAGGTCATATCGTCAATTCATCATTTAGTCTGGAACTCATTCACTTCTACACATGCTACTGGGTACTTCTAAAGAGTCATTATAACTTGATAAAATTCCCGTCAACGCCGTTCTGTATTTATCTATAGGCTAGGAGATCTCTGTTACCCAATTCTCAAAAATCAATCTAGGAGATATGATAACCAAGTCAAAAGCCTTTTGGAAGTCAATAAAGCAGGCGAAAGTTGACTTCTCTTCCATTCGGGCCCTGATCACCCTACACACTGTATAGATGTGGTCGGTACAGGCTCTTGCCCCACGAAAACAATTTTATTCGTCCACAAGTTTGAGCTCTCTAAGTACTGGGTGAGCCTATTGTTAAGCACACAAGAATAAAGTTTATAAACCGTACTCATTAGGCTTATACCAAGATAGTTTAACGGGACTGTTGGATCTTTTTTTGAAGACTTGGGAATTGGGTTAATAATGGACTTGTACCACACAAAAGGGATGAGGCCACTTTCAAAACAGGTTTGTACAAGCATATTGTATCCAGCATAGCTGGCGCTTTTAGCATCTCATTAGAGATTTTATCAGCTCCTATTACTTTTCCTGACTTAGCATTCTTTACAGCTGCTTTGATCTCATCAAGTGTGATTGGTGCATTCATGAACTCGTAAGGGTTATAAGAAACATCATCTATTTCAGTTACCAGATGAAGCTTAAGAGCACAAATCTAATGCAGAAATTCATTATCAAATTTACACTTAACATCGTTGCCAGCAAATAGATTGCTGAAATCCTTTTCCAATTTTTTAAAGACCTTGTCTACCTAGCGCCTCTTCTATCGGATTTCCAGTTTCTTCCGAGACTTCCATGGTCATTTTAGCGCTTCTCTTTGGTCCCAACTTCATTCCAGAATCTTGGAGGATTATTAGTTTTCAGACCTTCAATTTCCAATGCCTGTCCTCTTTGATACTTTTGTTTATAAACACAGAGTTTCTTATCAAAGGCGTAATGCTTGCACTTAAAAACATCCCTAAGAACGGCCTTACTTCTTCTGCTTCCCTTCCATCTAACGTATTCACGCTCTGCATCCCTCATTTGAACCCAGAGCTCGTCGAGCTCTCCATTCCAGAAAGGTTTGCCCGGGCTGTGTAAGCTCCTAGGCCGGGGTGTATTTGCATTTTTACCAGTGTGATTAGCATCACAATCACTGTAAATAGCCTCACAAATTGAGTTATACCATGAGTCGATACTCTTCTGTGTCTTCTGTACCACTTGTAAACTGTCTATGAGACCTAACATGAAGCAGTGTGCTAGACGTGTTTTCATGCAATGCGGTACACTGTTGGTTTGCCAACCTCAAGATTATACAGGGAGATCATCAAGAATAGTTTGGAGGTTATTTTATATTCATCGATCAACATGTAAGTAGCAACAGAAATGAAGCTTTTGTCGCGATTATTTTCGTAATAACAGTACCCTATAAATGTAGCTTTAGCAGGATTCATTTTTTTCTACAGTGAAATGAACTGATTTGTTGCCTAGAATGTTTTAAAATTACGGAAAAGGCTCAAGTCATGGAAGCTTGACAAGAAGTTCAACATTTCTTCTTTGTGTGCTTTGGGTAACAGACACGCTGACAGGTTCATACATGTGATTGTAATTGCCAGTACAGTCTTGTATTTGTGTAATAACGGAGATATATGGGGACACCAGATTATGTAGAACTCACAGATTATAAATAAAAGCAAGACAGACGAAAGTTGGTCAGCAGCCCACTTTATTGACATATGATATATTTTACATATCCAGTCTACCTCCCATTATAGATGTCAAATTTTGGGATTCAGTTCTAAAATTTACCTGAAAACTACTCGTTTCCACGTTAAAGTAATGTAAAATGACTGCTAAGATTTTCATACGAAAGTCCTACAAAAGTTATGTTGTACTATTTACGTCTAAAATACCATTGTCTTGCGGTTTCCACCTGTTACTGAATCCAAAAAAAAACATGATAAGGTCTTAGAAATTAAAGCGAAATAATAACATAATAGTATTTTACGACACTACGTAACCGATACAGGTGTAAATGAGTAATAACTTACACATGTGAGATATAAATTGTTGGTAAGACATTGCAAGGAAATGTCAAAACTTCAAAGCTCATCATGGTGTTGAGAAAAAACGGACTAACAGTATACTAGTAATAAAAATGGTTTAAAGGTTTCATAACAGGCTCAATTTACTGGAATTGGTTTACATTCGGCAGAAAGGTGAATCACATATCGTCATTTTTTTTTTAAATCTGAACAATTATCACATTGTTAAGCAATTACAAAGCTCTCACATCAACTTGCAATTTATTCCGATGTTATCCCCACGTAAGGCTACGTCCATTTGACCAATAGCTTCTAGGTAATGCGTTGAACAATGATGTAACAACCTCTAAGTCCCGTCAGCCTGAATAAGATACATCTAAATTAAACAGTGCGTCCAAAATGAAAGCTAAAGCTATGCAAAGCAAAAGCTATCAAAAATGTATGCCTACAGCCCAGCAATACTATGATGCCTGCGAATGATTGATTTATTGAATACTATTATTCACCCAAAATCCTAGAATGGTAAATTAAGAAAAATATGAAATGTACTTTATTAATTGGACCCAACATTTACAACAAAAAAACTTGACATTTGCATTGTAACATTTGTACAGCAATAAACTAGGGTCTTGAGTTTTGTTTTAAATTTCTGATTGAAAGTAAATCTACGATCGACAAGGGGGGGGGGGTGATTGTAAATGTCAAAAATATCCATTTATAATTCATTTTGTCTCATTCATTATATGAATAAATCTGTAAATGGCATGTTTTGGTTTACATGTATGTGTAGGGGTACTTTCGTTTGGCTGAATTATATGATGGCATTTTCTTCATAAATGTCCACAACAAAATATTGACCGGGAATAACAGATGAAACGATTTATATCTGCGAAAACGTAGTTTTTTGGGTTGTTGTGAGGCACCGAGAGAATAAGGGCCTGCGCAGGTGTTTAGTGGATACCTGCAACTGACCTCAAATGACCCTAATAGGACCTAATACATGTGTAATCCAAATAACGTCAGTTAGTTCAAGGTTCAGGATCTAAATACAGTATTTGAGGTCATGCTTTACCAACGTGCTGCACTTAAGCTGGTCCAACCCTTTGTCATCCCTAGAAAAATACAAACAAGAGTTATATCAGATCTCCGAGTGATACAAAAGCTTTTTTATTTGAAATCATCCACAAGTCAGAAAAAAAATCAAGCAGTCTTGAATATGTTTGTGAAGATTAGTCATCCAGGATACCTTAAAATTGAAGAAGTTTCACTCTTTACTTCTGGATACTTTAAAAAATTTAATTCAATTCCATTTTCATTCCATTGATGAAGAAAGGTGGACACCTTTTGAAACGTCTATTAAATCTTTTAAAACATCCCGAAGTAAAGAGTGAATCTTCTTCAATTTTAGTCTTGAATATGGTATATTGAAGGAGTCTTAAAAACATAAAATACCCATTACATATACAGACATCGATTATAAACTCAACATTATATGACATAGTAGGGACTACCTGGTGACAGAATTACGTTGGTAACAGCAAAAGTATGTTTTGTTCAAAAATCAAAAATATAAAAAAAAAACATTTAAAAATCACTGACGATTGAATCATACCAGTTTTGAAGGATATGGTGAGCTGCACGGATAGCCAGTGCTGAGCTTGTGAGGGTGGGGTTACATGCGGTGGCGGTAGGGATGACGCCATTTCCGCCCAGATACAGATTGTCAAACCCCCAGACTTTGCTGTATTCGTTCACGACAGAAGTGTCTGGGTCTTCACCCATACGCACTGGGCCCTGGACAATAAAAGTGATTTCGCAACAAGGTTTAAATAATGCATTAAGCTGCTCCACATTACATAGTATATCCCCTGAGTTCGTCTGGTTAGTTAGGTAAAACTAAGTAATAAAACCATATCAAGTATTAAGTGCAGAGGTCTATATCCCTACTTAATGTAGAGTAATATTTCCAAACTTCGGCTCGTTGTTTAGTTTACTGAAGAAGAAAAAAATATGTATGAATTTTTTTTCACATTTAGTGTGCTTTGTTGTCTTTTACGTAACACCGTTAGTTCCCCAAAGCTGCCTGACCAAACCGTCAATCCTGAAATGTAGTTCTAGCTAACTGCAAGCAAACTTTAAGAGTATTCAGCCCCCAGGCCATTAGTTAAGAGCTGCAACAACAATATTTTATATTCTTATCCTAGATGACATGGTAACGTAAATTTACTGACATACTTTGTAGTGTTGATTGAGCGATACCAACAGAATATTTACCGTCAGATGCAAAGAGCATGACATGAACTGCGGTGGTGAGGTCGGGAGGAACCCGCCCAAGGCCCCGGCAGCCCGCAACATGTCATTCATCATGGCGTGCTGCTGGTCACGTTCTTCCTGTGGGGAGGGAGTTGAAGTAATATGATCATCAATATGATATCATCAATAAGTCGATATGATCATCAATGGGGTAGAACGGGAATGAACGTGATCTCTATTCTAACCAGTCGTGAGGATTTCACTCCAGTCCAGTATAAAGGAATTACATCATATATCATGCTAATGGCATATTTTCTTACAAACATTTTTTTTTTCTTTAAAATTCTTACATAAGGGTCAAATCAATTTAGGACTGTAATGAATGTTGCCATATATTCTGCTTTTGCAGAAGTTATTTTGACATGTTCCTTTTTATGTTGATTTTGGGACAGCCCATCAAGCATGGAATGAAGATGGGTTGAAAAAAAATGTTGTTTGCAGATGTTCTTAGGAAGTTTTATATTTGGTCCTTACTTGGGTACGAATCTTGTAGTGAAATGTGACTTGTGGCATGCCATGGAGATCTTGAATGTCGTCCCTAAAGGTCATCATGTTTTCAGGATGGGGCTTGTTCATCTTGCCAAACCAGGCCAGGTCCACGATGAGACGGCCGTCAACGTAAGGTTTGATGCCCCTGCAGAATGATGCTTCCCTGCAGATCTGGCAGTGCCAAGGTCGGTTTTCAGATACCGGGATCCATACCTAAACAAAATGGAACATTTCAAGTGTAATTTCTTACAATTGTGTTCTTACTTCGAACGTTGCTATGTTTATCAGACACCATTATCAGGGTAGAATGGCTGGAAACTACTTCTTGCTGCTACTTATAGCCAATGTAGGTGGCGCTGCACCAGCAAAAATGACGTTCCAAACGTGGCTCAGTTGTTTCAAGTCTTTCTACTCTGATGATGGTGTCTGACAGTGACAGACATCGAAACGTCAGATGAAAGTACTCCATGCTTGTTCCTAAAGAACCTTACTATATGAAGAATTGCCAACCTAATAAAGTTATTTACAGCTGTGAAGGCTAAATTGGACTTGGGTACCCTTGATTTCGTCATTCATTTATCATGAATGAGACGGAGTATAAACGAAAACACAACAAATCAAAACAAAACGTACACTATTCGTTTTTCCTCTGTAAATTTTTTGCAGAAATTTGTCGAATTTTGGGCCGTAGCGCGGTCGCTGCCCTAATGGGTTAGGGTGGTATAAGATACAAGTTACCTGAGGATCAGGATCTTTAAAGGGGATGGGGACGGGGTCGTGCGCATGCATCTCATCCTCCCTAGTCGTGGGGATGGAGTCAATAATATCCTGTAGCAAAGCGACCTGACAGAAGGCCATGGGCTGATCACACAGGTACTGACCCAGGGCTTTCGGGCGGATTTGAGACCTGTAGAGCAGCTGTTGGTAACAATGTTGTTTGATGGTTATCACGACGAAAGCAATACCAATAGACTGTTCTACAACTTTGTGCAAAACAATCAAGTGCCTTTTTAAAAAGCTGGCATTTTGCCAGGTCTTGCGTGCGAGAAAGTTGTTTTTTCTAGTTATTAGAATGCCATAGATAGAGACAGGGTGATTAAATCTGTCATTAAACCTTATGCCATGCCATGTGCCATGCGTAAACCTTACAATTGAGCCAGTTCCGACACAGTCGAAATAATTATGTTTTAACAGGTATTTATGGCATAGATTAAACAGGTGCGATCATTCCAACACCGAATCTTCTGGCGCCAAGGCATTTTGCCGCGAAGGTGGAAAAATGCAAAAAAATCAGATCTTGCCTGTGGTGTCTGGACCGTTCCGGCACAAACCACGTACACCTTTGCCTTGATCCGAAATTTCTCGTTCCAGTTCGCCAGATTCCTGACCAGAGCGTACTGCACGCTGCTACCGTCGTGGGCAAGACCGAGACACTGGTGCTGTTCCTGTTGAACATGTAAAATACTCTGTGTATACTTATGTGAATACTTGAATTCGGCAACCTCATACCGCCTTGACATATCTTTTATAGAAATGACTTAGATATTTACATAATTTATGCATGGTGATGTTAACCATCATCTAACTTACACGTGTCAGAAGTACAAAGTACTTGTTTATCATTAAGCAGTTTTGTCATTCGTATACCAATTATGCAAATTAGTTTCTCATGTTAATTATATCTGTTTAATGTTGTGGTTAAATCTATTTTAAGCTCATTTATGGAAGTTCTGACAAAATACCTGCAATTTCAAGAGTGAATGTTAGGGGGCCCAAACCTTCCCCCACTTTATCCTGGTGTCTTTATCTACCACCCATATGCCAGGTAGATATCATGCCCGGGAGAAGAGATACATGATGAAACGGCTATGATATGATATTTTGATTATTTATGCAAATGTCAGTAATTCTAAACAATTCATATCATATTTGATGTACATCTTTGTCTAAGATGAATACACGGCAAAAATCATTAAAATTAGTTGTTTCCTACTTGAGTTTTCCTTTTTGGTAAGGTCTAACAAAATTTGCCTGTAAAAATAGAACTAACCGCTAGGATGCCAATGTCTTTGCTTTAATTTCAAATTCAAGCACAAGAGCTATCTCGACTAAAAAGTTGAGACTATGGCAGGTCAAGATCACCATATGGTAGCAGAACACAGTTTTTCGCCTATTAGGATTTCTATAGTTAAGGACCCCAAAGTTAGGAGGTTCGACGCCCCAAAACTTAAAGCAGGATGCAAAAGTAAGTAGAGTTCCACGAAATCATACCTTTGCAAAATGAACCAGGTTTGTTTGTAGAAATATGTCTGTAGACAAAAGTGTGCTACTTATTACATATAATTTCATGTTATTCAATTAAGTCAAACCTCTATGCGTGCAAGCAAAAGCTTGTGCTAAGACGATTTCATTTTGGTAGTCAAGAGCTGAGATACATTTTTTCCCGAAATCCAGAAAAATAGAACCAGTGAATCCGAGACCAAGACATTGAATTGGACTGGCCTGACGTTAACTTGAGAACAGTCAATGCTGTCAGCAACCTGATACTCCAGAGTAGCAAGGACGTTGGTACTGTTAGGTCACCTTGCATATGGTAGATGACCCAGAAACACAAACACACAGACAAAACCCAAACTATATCTCCATTTGTCATGGAAATAACCGCAGAAGTTCAAAACGCATGAAATTTTTGACAACACGCACACACACACAGACGCTACTAAAAACATAGCCTCTGTGTATGTTTCATCGAGGTATGATAACGGAAGGCGATTGTGCGAGTATTACTATTGGTGAACACACTGTCTTACAAAGTTGAAAGCAGAACTTTACCAGTATCTGGAACTTTTCTTCGGGCATGTCCAACAGCGGACCAAGAATAGTGCTGGCCGAGCTCCACGTGACGAATTCCGGCTTGTCCTTGCGACGTTCGCAGGCAAGTGGGACGTTTTGCACGCCGTAGTCAGCAGGCAGATCATCCTTGTACTCCTTTAGAAGGGCGTTCTTAACAGCGGTGTTGCGCACAGAGCACTCGAAAGCTGTCCTGTAAATTCGGTTGAACAAATGAAGAGGTTTACCAACGCCAACAAAAATCTAAAAAAAAAAAACTAGTATTCTAACTGTTCAAGTAATATTTTGTCTGACTCTTGCCTCCGTCCTATGACCTCATTGAAAAGGGGCCTGCAGGCTGATTTTAGCTTTCATGAATACAGTGGTTCAAACTGTAGTGCGCTTGCGAATTTCAGAGCGCTTTTCGAATTTCATAACATGTGATTTCATAGAGGTCTGTTCGCTACATGCTGTGCGTTGTGTCATTACCCCTTACTGGTTAGTTTTGTAGAGCTCCTCAGCACGACTGTACAGCCTGTCCCACTCCTCGTCTTCTATCCCGTCCCAGCGCTCCACAGTGGGGTGTGCACGGGGAGTTGCACAGGTCCAGTGGGTGGACATCCCGCCCACAGCGTAGCACACCGCGATGTCCGGCAGATTTTCCTCGGGGTCCTGGAAAGGATTCTGTCCGTTTAGGATGGTTCTGAAAGTAATTCAGAGTTTAGCCATTAGCCATTTCTGCGTCTATCCGATTGTGAGAAAATGTATCTTACGACTTGAGTCTCTTCCATATGTTCATTTTAAATTCATGTATAAAGTGTTTGATTGTAATTCAATCCGATGAACCATACAGGCTAGTAATAACGATCTTTCTGAATACAGTTTAAAATGCATGTTACCCGAAGTGATGTAGGTTCTGTTTTTGTTCATATTTGTTTCTGTTTATACTTGTTACCGCGAGGGAAGGAGCTGCGTTCTGATTGATACTTCGTAGTGCTAAAATACGACAGAAACTACCGATTTCATACCTCCATGAAATATTCAGTGTTTTTTGTAGATTTTACGTTTGTTAATGATGACTTGTATGTAATGATGTTCGTGTTATTTTATAGATATGATCTTGAAAACATATCCATAAGGTTTCCTATTCAAATTTTGCACCCAATAGAAAGACCGATTGAAAAGTTTCTTATGAGTATAAATCGAGGCTACGATCAACAGGTCTTATGACTTATTCAGTGGCGAACATTATGCCATGAACAGATGGCTTCAGCTTATGAACCTACTCCAGTAGCTCCTGTGTGGGCCGACTTGTAACTTTGCCATGTCCAGCAACTGTTGGAACATTTGCACTGAAATTAGGTACAGTTCTATAGCACGTTTACATCTATTCTATGAAGTAACAGGGCCTTAAGACTAGTGATCGCGTCTAGTGTCACGATGATTGATGGAAAGTGAGAACATAGCACTGTCGACGCAGTTGATCATGCCTAACTTCCCCCAAACAGTTGCTCCACGATGTCAACTGTTCAAGAAAGAAAAGACATCTGTTGAAGGCTTTCACTGGCATAACAAATAACCTCACTATTTGCTTGGAAATAAGCTGATTAATAAATGGTGAAACCACGATGCCTGTTTCAATATATCGCCTATATATAGGAGCTATGTCCAGTATCAGGGTGAAGTGCACGAAGTTAGGGTGTACGAAGTTGTACGAAGTTACAACCGTTTCCTACTGGCTTTGAGGCTATTTCGGGAGTCACAGATGACGTCAAATCATTTATTGGATGACGTAATCTAACTTAGTACAGTAGGCATGGTAGGGTGGCATGTGTACGAAGTTGTCCGAAGTTGTGCAAAGTTACGTGA
This sequence comes from Branchiostoma floridae, assembly GCF_000003815.2. Lineage (NCBI taxonomy): Eukaryota > Metazoa > Chordata > Leptocardii > Amphioxiformes > Branchiostomatidae > Branchiostoma > Branchiostoma floridae. Next base: position 5,843,671 of record NC_049991.1, on the reverse strand, counting down.
CGTCATCTAACTTCGTACAGTAGGCAGGGTGGGTTGTCAAGTGTACAAAGTTGTCCGAAGTTGTGTAAAGTTACGTGACGTCATCTAACTTCGTACAGTAGGCACCGCAGGGTGGCAAGTGTACGAAGTTGTCCGACGTTGTGCAAAGTTACGTGACGTCATCTAACTTTGTACAATAGGTAGGGTAGGGTGGCATGTGTACGAAGTTGTCCGAAGTTGTGCAAAGGTACGTGACGTCATCTAACTTCGTACAGTAGGCAGGGTAGGGTGTCAAGTGTACAAAGTTGTCCGAAGTTGTGTAAAGTTACGTGGCGTCATCTAACTTTGTACAATAGGTAGGGTAGGGTGGCATGTGTACGAAGTTGTCCGAAGTTGTGCAAAGTTATGTGACGTCATCTAACTTCGTACAGTAAGCAGCGTAGGGTGGCAAGTGTACGATGTTGTCCGAAGTTGTGCAAAGTTACGTGACGTCATCTAACTTCGTACAGTAGGCAGGGTAGGGTGGCAAGTGTACGAAGTTGTCCGAAGTTGTGCAAAGTTGGGTGATGTCATTTTACCCCGGACAGTGGCTAAGGTATGTTAGCCAAAATTACAAAGTTGTCCAAAATTACTTCATGCACATACCGCTAGTTATAGAAAGCTTCAAACATAAAATAAACACAACATACACGCACATACACGAATGAAAAAAATAGATGCAAATAGACCAATAACAATCGATGCTTATAAGTTGTAAAAAGATTCATTTATTTTCACTCCTTTAACCACATTCCCCCTAGATAAATGCATATACATACAATGTACCTGACATCATTCAGTACACTTAAACTATTACAGTAAATGTTCTTATTGTTATTTGCTTTCATTTGCGTAACTTTTAATACTATTTCTAGGTTATCTAGTTTGTCTATCGGGAACGTTAGCGCCAGTTTTTCTAACTCTCTATTACATGTAATCACCTACGTTTTGAATATTATGTCCTACAATGTCCACTTCTTATTATGTTCACTTTTAGAAGTCGGAAAGTAATTAGCCTGTTTTTTACACCAATTGCAGCATGTTAAAAAATGTTTGTCCAGATTTCTGGACTTCCAATATTGTATAAGTAATTTCATCAATTGTTATAGTAGTAGGGCACAGTTTCTGCCCGCAGTGCGCCGGCAGTGCGCCGCTGGTTTAGATAGCAGCTACGATGGCTGGCATATAGTCCCAACAACAACATATAGTCCCCTATGCCTCTTACCTTTCTGTTAACAGCAACATATAGTCCCCTATGCCTCTTACTTTTCTGTTGTGTCGTAAAAATAATTCCACCATCATCTTCTGCTTCCGCGAAACAGCGCGAATAATATCAGGACTACGGTCACTACTGTTGTTTTCGCCGTCAGGGACCTTTCCTAGATAACGATGATTGTCAATCAGTGCGCGGACGTAGTCGTGGCAAGAATCTATATTCGCCAAGAGTAGCGCCTCGCCTCTTTTCTCTATCCCTCTAGTCTTCCCAGCAAAACTCATCCTCCTCTCAGGATATTTATTGGGTGGACGGTGGTATAAGGATACCTCTTGTAACGTAAGAAACAATTTGTTGCTTATTCCAAGCGTACTTCCATAAATAAAATAAAAAAAGTGACAGTTTGGTTCGATAACCTTTTGTTTCGAATTCGAATTCAAGTTCGAACAGTCAAAGAGAAATAGACATGCGAAGCCTAATGGTACGATTTCACAGTCGCAGTTATTTGCACATTACATAGAGTTTTCAGAAGTTGTGTTAATTTAGGTAAGATTCTTCATATTTACTGGTTATGATAGACATAAACCTTAAAGTTGATTGTCTTCTCTTGAACACAACAGAACTCCATCATAAAGTTTATTAGGAGAACTCTGTGTCAAATAAATAGTAACGTTAACCACTATTCTGAGTAAGATAAATGTTCGTACACTTGTAGACACCTTCCTCTTGGCTGGAAAAAGTTTGTAGACGTCATGGTTAAGATGACGTCATAACTTTGTTCAACTTCGAACAACTTCGTACACCACCCGGCTGACTGTCCAAAGTTAGGATGACGTAATGGTTAAGATGACGTCATAACTTCGGACAACTTCGGACAACTTCGTACATCAACTGGCTGACTGTCCAGAGTTAGGATGACGTAATGGTTAGGATGACGTCATAACTTCGGACAACTTCGGACAACTTCGTACATCACCCGGCTGACTGTCCAAAGTTAGGATGACGTAATGGTTAGGATGACGTCATGACTTCGGAAAACTTCGGAAAACTTCGTGCATCACCCGGCTGACTGTCCAAAGTTAGGATGACGTAATGGTTAAGATGGCGTCATAACTTCGGACAACTTCGGACAACTTCGTACACCACCCGGCTGACTGTCCAAAGTTAGAATGACGTAATGGTTAGGATGACGTCATAACTTCGAACAACTTCGGACAACTCCGTACACCACCCGGCTGACTGTCCAAAGTTAGGATGACGCAATGGTTAGGATGACGTCATAACTTCGAACAACTTCGGACAACTTTAAACAACTTCTGCCATCTAACTTAACTTAGGACAACTTCGTGCATTTCACCCTGATACTGGACATGGGTGATATATAGGGGTGATTTCTAATATTTTTACATCGATTATAACAAAAGATACGGCGAAAAGAAAGGAACGTGCATCATTTCACTACTGACTACAGGCGACGTGCCAAACCCCATACGCATGCGGCAAACGCTACATAGATCTAGAGATATAGGCGCGAACACTCAACACACAAACTGTTGGATAACAATTGTTATAAAAAATCCTAATTAATTATGCAGTTAAGTCCTATTTGCATAACATGTATATCACTAATCATTCATTGTGTGCATCTTTGTCCAAGCTACCTATATGCTAAAAGTGATGCCAATCTGTTTTTCCTTTGGGCAATCAGTCTCTTTGGAATGTCTTGACAGAGCGCCCCTAAAGTTCCAAATTTAAATGATTGGGGCTGAAACTTGCTCCACTTTGCCGTGACGCTGAATGCTATCTACCACCCAAATGTCATGACCATTTCATGTCCAGGACAAGATATACATTGAAAAATGGCTATGATAGATTATTCTAATATTTATACAAATGTAATCTAATTCTGCACTATTAGTATTTAGTTTTGTAAAACTTTGTATAAGGTACCTATATACCAAAAATCATAAAAATTCGTTGTTCCGTTTTTGAGTTATCCACTTCAAACATTTTTGACAAAAATGCAACTGCTATCCCAAAACCAGTCGCTAGGGGGCCCAAACTTATGTCACTTATTACTGAGCACAAGAGCTATTAAATACTTAGAATTCGTGACCATAGCTTCTTCAGAGCACAAGATAGCAAAACCAGAAGTTGCGCTGTAGTACCAAGGGAACTCGCTAGGGGGCCCAAAATCGTATCACTTCCATCTTTTATCGCACCCCTCAAACACACCAAGTATGAAATCAATCCAACCAGCCGTTGTTGAGTTATCTTGTACACATACAGACAAATGCTACTGAAAATATAACCTCCATGACATTTCATGGAGGCAAAAAGGTAAGGTAAAATAGATGTCCATCATTAACGTCTATTTACCGTTGGTAGTTACCGGCCCCGGGGTCCGGAGTCAGTACGGGTGAATGATTGGTAGGAACAGACACAGGCTCCAGGTGCGACTCAATCACATGGGCGAAGAGATTCATGTCCCGCTGATAGAGGAAAGAATTCTGCGAAAAGGAAAAGTTGTCATCGTCTAAAGACTAAGGCTTGATCTTCCAATGCATAAGCAATGTATTCTGAAAGTCACGTCATCGATTCTGACACAAATGTTTCAAATAAGTTTTCCGTGCCCTTTTAGAAATAAATAATCATTATTTTGTATAACCAATGTCATTGACATAAACTTGCTTGCACAACGTAAAAGTCTTTAAAAGCAATAAAATAAAAGTGTGCAATGAGAAATGCTCAGAAGAGCCAGATCATGTTGCTAACTTTCTTTTCCAATGCAACGGAATATTATATCCACGTAGTCTGTTAAGTACTATAGTTTATTAGTCACTGCTACATTTAGGCAGTTAAAGATGGTTACCAAAGAAAGCCAACAGTAAAGTTATCCAGTTACCTTGAGATGCTCCCCTGGTGTTTTGGACAACTGGGCTCCGCTGTCGACCATAAGGACAGTCAAGTCCCTTTCGTCAGTTAACTCACGGGCGAAGGTAGCACCCACCGGCCCGGTCCCGACGATCAGCACGTCGACATATCGGTCGATGTCAATCGCCGCAGCCATGATGGTGACTACTTTATTTTTTTAACACAATAAAGCGATGAGGAGGGTGATTGAGGAGGTTGTTGGCCTCCAAGACGGAGACCTCCTGTCTGTCATGCGGGACAGAGCCGCCTGGAGGAATTTTATTGTGTCACCGGAAGGATGACCTCAACTGAACTGAAAGCGATGACTGAAAAAGTAGAATGACAACAGTTAGAATGTGCTAACCAGTCTGACTGTGCGCCTACGTTTTTCTGCAATTCAATGATTGTCTAATTATACTCCTATCACATTTGGCGAAAATCGATCGGACGACGATTCTGCGGCAATCGTCCGAGCCTCACTGATAATAACAACTTTATTAGACATTAATTGTACAATGTACAAATTAAGGCTTTTATGTGGCAGGGGCAGTTTTCTGGTGAAAATACGAGCAACCCTCTGTCGATCTTAAATATGGCCGATCTTCCATCGATACGCCTGAAGATCGTGGATAATGTGACAGGGGTACTGTGAAAATATCACAATAAGGTGTGAGGCACTAAAGAACAGTAGCTTTATATATATAATATTTGTTTCTCTACAGAGAGACAATTAAGAGGCCAGCGCCAGGTTTGATGTCCTATAACGCCAGAACAGCTTACGCTAGAGCAACCAAATTTGGTGAGTTTTCCTAAAATATTGTTAGCAACAATTTAATGAAATTTGACACATTTTTACATATTTTTCTATTGCCATGGCAACCGTTTGTTGACGGGCAGTTTTGCCAAAAATCGATAATTTCTGTTCTACGATGTATTTTTTTACGTTTATTTGCTGTATTACTGCTATTTTGTTACAAAATGAATGTAATTTAGCATATCTTTCTTACTTATATTGATGGACAAATTATGCTAATTTAATGACGTCATCAGCCAAAAATCCAAGATGGCGGACCGTATGGCCAGATAAAAGATAACAAGCTAATTATCCCTTAAAATTTGTAACTACCTGGTATTTTTTCCTCAAAAAAACATCTAAATAAATAAATGTAGTCTATTCCCATTGCCTTTTGCGATTATTTGTTGCAAAAAAAGTATTTATAAAAATTGAAGGTGGTGGATATAATATGGCGGAGCCCAACTGGTTTCTTAGATGTGCATGACGTCATTTTATGACGTCCTTTTTACGTCAAAAAAAGCCCGGTCTGAATAGGGTTAACAGTCGCCCGCATACTTACTTGCCAACTTGTGAGCTACTCTCTACTGTGCCCTCTGTGTGCTAGCCATATGTTTTAAAACTTAATAAACTTTGGCAAAAAGGGGGAAAATGAAAATATTATGTAGCTAGAGTTGCACAAACACATACCTTTGCCAAATAATCCAGGATTGTTATGTACAATGATGTCTGTAGACAAATGCGTTACTCATGTCATTTTACTTCATAATTATATGCTTGGAGTTGGTTTATAATATTTCGGCATTGATAATGCAAATTAGATCCCAAGCTACATTAAATTGATATCAAATTTTATCAAGCACTACTTAAGCTATCAGCATACCAAAAATCATCATGATCCTTTGATCCATTCTTGACTTATTCTCTTTCAATTTTTTTCAGTCTTTAAATACACCTCTTACTCTCTTCCCTCTTTCTCAGATACATGTGTGACAACTTTGAAAGTACTACTGTATAATGGAATGCAGTGGATTTATGAACTTTTCCAAATCAATTATGCAAATTAGTTATGTATTTGCATAATAAGTATCACATTATTTAAGCAATACGTTCATTTTTTTCATTAATTATGCAAATGAGGTCCCCATTTGCATGATAAATATGTATTGACATTTCTCTCTTTCTCATCTACATATGTGACAAGTTTTAAAGTCCTATCATGGAATGTAGCGGATTAATAAAAATGTCCTTATTAAATATGCAAATTAGCTGTTGATTTGCATAATTGGCATGTCATTATGGGTATCAATTACGCTACCCACATACCAAACATCATGATGTTCCGTCGACATGTTCATATTTTCTCATTAATTATGTAAATGAGGTCATCATTTGCATAATTGATATCTATTGACACTCCTTCCCAGCTACATATGCGACAAGTTTAAAAGTCCTATCATGGAATGCAGTGGATTTAAAAACTTGCCTCATTAATTATGCAAATTAGCTGTTGCTTTGCATAATGAGTATCTCATTATGTAAGTCAACCTCATTCTATCTACATGCCAAAAATCACGAAGATCCGTCAACACGTTGTAGAGTTATTCTCGTCCAAAGTTTGAAAGGAAACCGGCGCCTGCAATTCCAAAAAAGCCGTTAGGGGGCCCAAACTCACATCGCTTACTCTCTGCCCCAAGGAATATATCACTCAAAAATCATGACCACAGCATGTCTAGAACACGAGATATAGAAAAATGAGTTTCATCTGCAGTACCTTAGCAAGCCACTAGGATCCCATTATCGAACTTGATCCTACCAAGGAACAGTTGTATGGCAATATTCCTGCCATATCAATCATCATCAGGGAGCGTAGGACCAGATTTGCCGGGCATTGTTTTAGACACAAAGCAGATTTGCCGGCCATTGTTTTAGAAACAAAGCAGAGCTTGCAAGTGAACTCATACTGTGGAAGCCAGCACACGGGTATACACATGCAGGGTGACCTCGACTAACCTACATAGACCAGCTTGCCCGTGATCTGAGGCTTCGGGTCGAAGACCTAAAGAACGCTATGGGGGACAGAGACGTCTGGAAGGAGAGGGTGGACTTGGTCCGGGCAAGCAGCCCGCGATGATGATGATGATCGAACTCGACCTTCGTTTTCCCGACCCCTACCAAATATCATTAGGATCCATCCAATGCTTCTTTAGTTATGCTGTACACACACACACACACACACACACACACACACACACACACACACACACACACACACACACACACACTTACACAAAAAAAAACCTAAAACATAACCTTAGCCATTCTGGCAAAGGACAAAGGTAATTAACATGTAAAGATCTCTTACCTTCCTTTTAAGGGGAAAACTACCTTATCTTTGTAGCAATAGACCCGACTGCCCCTTTGTCTGTAGGCTATGACTTAATCAGAATTAAGTCAGCATTCAAATCCAACGTTTGTATAATAAAGACAACAGAAATGTCCAACCTTCAGAAAAAGCAGAGAGGACAAGCTCGATCACGGTTGGTCAGGGGCAAATACTTTTCAGAGATACGCCCCCCTAAAGTTACCGAACAGCTTCTGTCGCAATGCTTGAATTGGACATGAAATATTAGCAAAAGGTGTCAAATCACTCTAAGGCGTCAAACCACAATTACCTCTTTCCAAACTTTCAAAACTTTCAACAAAATGAAACATAACAATATTATTAAAATATTGCCTCAAAAATTATATGCTTCCAATGTGCTGACACTGACTAGAAGAGACGGTTTGAGTGCAAATGTAAACAACAGTAATCTTTTTTCTGCTATTTGTTTTCATTCTCGCTTCTTACTTATACTGTGCATTATTATTTTTTCTGTATTCCGTCCATCCTGACACAGAAAACAAGCAAAAAGCATGCATATTAGGCCATTTTCTAAAGGTAAATACTATGAGTACGGCAACCACTGAACTATGTCCCTGACATTTTGGCACTGTTTTCGTTGTAAATCCAAGGGTCATTTCATTAAGAACTCTGTCTTCTCAAAGCCATTTCATTAAGAACTCTGTCTCAAAGCCATTTCATTAAGAACTCTGTCTCAGGGCCATTTCATTAACAACTCTGTCTTAGGGCCATTTCATTAACAACTCTGTCTCAGGGCCATTTCATTAACAATCTGTCTCAGGGCCATTTCATTAAGAACTCTGTCTTAGGGCCATTTCATTAACAACTCTGTCTCAGGGCCATTTCATTAACAACTCTGCCTCAGGGCCATTTCATTAACAACTGTACGTCAGGGCCATTGCATTAACAACTCTGTCTCAGGACCATTTCATTAACAACTCTGTCTCAGGGCCATTTCATTAAGAACTCTGTCTTAGGGCCATTTCATTAACAACTCTGCCTCAGGGCCATTTCATTAACAACTCTGTCTCAGGGCCATTTCATTAAGAACTCTGTCTTAGGGCCATTTCATTAACAACTCTGCCTCAGGGCCATTTCATTAACAACTCTGTCTCAGGGCCATTTCATTAACAACTCTGCCTCAGGGTCATTGCATTAACAACTCTGTCTCAGGACCATTTCATTAACAACTCTGTCTCATGGCCATTTCATTAACAAGTCTGTCTCAGGGCCATTTCATTAACAACTCTGTCTCAGGGCCATTTCATTAACAAGTCTGTCTCAGGGCCATTTTATTATCAAGTCTGTCTCAGGGCCATTTCATTAACAAGTCTGTCTCATGGCCATTTCATTAACAAGTCCGTCTCAGGGCTATTTCATTAACAAGTCTGTCTCAGGGCCATTTCATTAACAAGTCTGTCTCAGGGCCATTTCATTAACAACTCTGCCTCAGCGCCATTTCATTAACAAGTCTGTCTCAGGACCATTTCATTAACAACGCTGTCTCAGGGCCATTTCATTAACAAGCCTGTCTAAGGGTCGCAAAAGGGTTGATGTCATTTTCTAGGTTTTTACGCCAAATTTTCGAAAACGTTTAAAAAAAACACTGTGGTAAGAATCACATTGGCACAAAGGGGCTGTAAAATTGACCGTGTAGTACGAGCCTGGTAACTATTCCGAAGTTCCGGCCACGTATTATTTTTTCTCTTAATCAGAATATTAGACTAGACCTTTCTTTTTGTATTCAAGGAACATATTTCAAAGTGAAGCCACCAGATGTCTACATGTATAACGCAGCATACTGTGAATAGGATTTAACGTATAAGATGTAAGTTCTAACATGTACCTTCTATAGGGGGATCAATTAATCATGTGGAACTTTAGACACCCAGAGACGAATAAAAGACACTGGGAGTAACTGTTCCGCCCAAACCAAAATTAGTTTTGGTCAATTTAATCGCAAAGACATTTTTCTTTTCTGTGAAGAAGCCATGTCATAATTGCACGAAATTTTAAAAAAAGGAATGGGAAACTTTGAGTAATGTTTGGCACAGATTCGATAGTAAAAAGTAGGTTCAACTTGTAAAAAAAAAATGTTTTTAGAGGTTAATGAACTGATAACCAACCGACATCCCGAGGCTATATCACGCATCCAATCTAGCTACTTTTACGATTTGCGCTTGTGCACATCTGAGACAAAAAAACAACTTGTCGAAATGTACTTGAAGCAGAATTCAGACCAGTCTCCGAAGCCGTTTCTTTAGTTATCTCTGACTAAATTATAACATCGTTAAATGTAGAACATACAAGTAAAAATCAATGACACATTATCTAAGAGAAAAGCTGCCAAACACAAAACACCACCAACCCCTATCAAATATAACACGGAAAAAAAACGTACTAACCGTTGTTTTTATTTTGAAAATATTGGACCAGAAATATTGGACAAAATTAAGAGATAGATACAGCGAGAGTGAGTGAGTGAGTGAGTGAGGGAGGGAGTGACTGAGTGAGTAAGTGAGTGAGTGAGTGTGTGGGTGAGTGAGTGAGTGAGTGAGTGAGTGAGTGAGTGAGTGAGTGAGTGAGTGAGTGAGTGACAGAGAGAGGAAGAAAGAGACAGAGACAGACAGCCAGACTAAGGTAGATAAATGTATTGATAGATAAAGATACGAGTATGAGTGAGATACTGAAGACTGCACTGGGGGTAAACAGGCTCCAACTGAACATGTCAACAATCGCCAACATATCGACCTCTCGCAACTCCTTGCTATAGTACCTCCTGTATGCTAGCCATACGTTTAATACACACAATAACTGTCCAATACCGGTTACAGGGGGAGGGTACTGGTGGATGCCCTGGTGAAAAAAAGGGAAAAAGCAAGATTAGATAAACATTACTTATCTTACATTAAGGCTAAACTACCTTATTTTTGCAGCAGAACAGAACCTAAATCTCTCTGTGTGTCCTTAGGCCACGACTTAATTAACATTACTTTATTTTACATTACTAGCTCTACATTTTCAAACTATTATCTATATAGAAAAGACAGAAATGTCCAACCTTTAGAAAAAAAGAAGACAGGACAAGCTCACTGTTTGTCAAGTGACAAGACCTTTTCAGATATTCGCCCCCTAAAGTTACCGAACAGCTTCTGTCGCACCTCATTACCAAAAGGTGGATGGCACAACGACCCCTAAGGCATCAAGCCAATTGTTGTTACGCTGTTAATTAAAATACCAACAAAAGGTCTATGACATGAGATACCCCTTGCACACAAGACACATCTTGTTGATCTTTAAATTCCTTTTTTCAAAGTTTCAATCTAAAGCATATGAAAAAGTATTAATCGCCACCAAAGTACATGCTTCCGATGTGCTGGCTATGGCTAAAATATCTCAAATGTTATGACCTTGTTGGAGGTCATGCATGCATGTCAATTATACATGTGAGTTCAGCGACCTCAAATAACGCCCTGACATTTCTGGCACTGTTTTTGCTGTAAATTCAATGGTCATCTCATCAACAACTAAGTCTCAGGGCCGTAAATGTTGATTTCATTGGTTAGATTTAGATTATATGGTAAAAATAGGTTGTATAGAATGTTTACGTTTTATAGAGGTTAATAAACTGATAGCCGAGCCTACTAATGCACCGTTGGCATATC
>NC_049991.1:5810508-5828197 GCF_000003815.2 Branchiostoma floridae | reverse complement strand
ACGACAGGGAGGCACACAGACAAAGAGAAAGCCAGACAGGGTTGCAGGCAGACATGGAGGCGAACAGACAGGCTTGCAGACAGTTCAAAGGGTAGATAGACAAAGAGGAAGCCAGACTTGGTAACAGACAGACAGAGAGGAAGCCAGACAAGCTTGAAGACGGACAGAGAGGCAGACAGACAAAGAGGAAGCCAGACAGGGTTGCCGACAGACAGAGATTGAGACAGACAGGCTTGGAGACAGACCGTGAGACAGACAAAGATGAAGCTAGATGGGGTTGCAGACGGACAGAAAGGGAGACAGACAGGCTTGCAGACAGACAGAGAGGTAGACAGACAAAGAGGAAGCCAGACAGTGTTGCAGACAGACAGAGAGGGAGACAGACAGGCTTGCAGACAGACAGAGAGGGAGACAGACAAAGAGAAAGCCGGGCCAGACAGGGTTGCAGAGAGACAGAGAGACAGACAGACAGGCTTGCAGACCGATAGAGAGGTAGAAAAAGAGAAAGCCAGACATTGTTGCAGACAGACAGAGAGGGAGTCAGACAGGCTTGCAGACACACAAAGAGGCAGACAGACAAAGAGACAGCCAGGCTTGCAGACAGTTCAAAACATAGACGGACAAAGAAGAAGCCAGACAGGGTTGAATACAGACTGGGAGGCAAACAGCCAGGCTTGCAGATAGTTCAAAAGGTAGACAGACGAAGAGAATTTCAGACAGGGTTGTCGACAGACATAGAGGGAGTCAGAAAAGCTTGCAGACAGACACAGAGGCAGACACACAAAGAGGCAGACAGACAAAGAGACAGCCAGGCTTGCAGACAGTTCAAAACATAGACGGACAAAGAAGAAGCCAGACAGGGTTGAATACAGACTGGGAGGCAAACAGCCAGGCTTGCAGATAGTTCAAAAGGTAGACAGACGAAGAGAATTTCAGACAGGGTTGTCGACAGACATAGAGGGAGTCAGAAAAGCTTGCAGACAGACACAGAGGCAGACAGACAAAGAGGAAGCCAAGCAGGGTTGCAGACAGACAGAGAGGAGACAAAAAGGCTTGCAGACAGACAAGGAGACAGACAGACAAAGAGAAAGCCAGATAGAGTTGCTGACAGACAAAGAGGGAGACCGACAGATTTGCAGACAGACAGGGAGGTACACAGACACAGAGAAAGTCAGACAGGGTTTCAGGCTGACAGAGAGGGAGACAGACATGCTTGCAGACAGTTCAAAAGGTAGACAAACAAAAAGAAAGCAAGATAGGGTTGCATACAGACAGAGAGGGACACCGACAGGCTTGCAGGCAAACAAAGAGGCAGACAGACAAAGGCGAACTCAAGCCAGACAGGGTTGCAGACAGACAGAGAGGGGGACCGACAGGCTTGCAGACGAACAGGGAGACAGACAGACAAAGTGGAAGCCAGACAGGGTTGCAATTGCATATAGAGAGGGAGGCAGACAAGCCTGTAGACAGACAGAGAGGCAGACAGACAATGTGGACGCCAAACAACCCTGTTGTTACCAAGTCACTTCATTGGGGAGGGCAGTTCTACAAGGACCCCTCTAGCATAGTCTCCTGTTTCAACAACTTCTTTGTTTCCATTGGAAACAAGTTAGCTGAGAAGTTCACGAAACAGACAGGTAACTTGGTTTGCCCAGATAAGTACAAGAAGCTAACATCCACTTTCGCCTTCAAGGAGGTAACAGAAGTTACTGTATACGACAAGCTCAGAGTCTTAGGGACTAACAAGGCCACAGGGTTGGACAAGATACACTCAAGACTGCTAAAAGCAGCTGCACCGTGTATATGCAAACCTATGACCCACATATTTAATCTGTCTCTCTCATCTGGTATCATTCCTAAGGAATGGAAGACAGCTAAGGTGACCCCAATACACAAAGGGGGGGAAAAAGAGGATCCAAATAATTATAGGCCTATATCTGTTCTTCCAGTTATCATGAAAGCTTTTGAAAAAGAGGTACATGGTCAGTTCCTGGAATATCTCCACCATCACAGCATTCTCTCTGAACAGCAGTCTGGGTTCCGGCCAGGTCATTCCACTGCTACTACTTTACTGGATGTCACTGACCATGTGTATCAAAACATTGACAGTGGAAACCTAGTGGGGGCTGTGTTTTTAGACCTGAAAAAGGCTTTTGATACAGTAGATCATTGCCTGTTACTGAAGAAACTGTCCTGGATTGGGGTTAAAGATGTAGAACTCAAATGGTTCACAAATTACCTATTTGATAGAAAGCAGACAGTGTCTCTAGACGGTTGTGTATCTGATTATCTCCCAGTGACAGTAGGTGTGCCACAAGGGTCAATCCTTGGGCCATTGTTATTTACTGTGTTTATAAATGATCTACCTGACTGTATCTCCAACAAAGTATGTCTCTATGCTGATGATACGGCAATTTTTTGCTCCAGTAATGACACTAGGTACATTGAAGCCACTCTGAATTCAGAACTCTCCCACATAGCTACATGGTTCCAGTTAAACCATTTGACCCTAAATGCTTCAAAGACAAAGTGGATGCTCTTTGGGAGCAGTGGTAAGCTTAAGAAAGCACATACAGTGTCAATCAAAATTGGACTAGAGTCAATAGAAAGAGTGGTTTCATTTGAATACCTAGGGCTTATTCTTGATGACAAATTGTTGTGGAATGAACATGTTGACAAACTCTGCTCAAAGGTAACCCAACGAGTAGGTTTACTCAGACGTCTTAGACCTTGCTTCACTGTAAATATAGCTGACATGTTGTATAAAGCAATGGTACTCCCCCTTCTGGATTACTGTGACACCGTGTGGGATAGCTGCGGAGTGGGGAGACAACAACAACTCCAAGTGCTACAGAACCGGGCTGCCAGGGTAGTTCTGCAACTCAACCTACAGGCCAGCAGTGTCCTCAACCTTCATGAGAAGCTCAGCTGGCAGTACCTCGCAGGGAGAAGGCGGGATCATGTGTGCATTATGGTTTACAAGTGTATCAATGGGCTAGTACCTACATACCTATCATCCACCTTCTCTCACAACCACAACTTACACAATTACCAAACCAGACAGACATCACTCCTATACAAACCCTTTTTCAAGACCACAACTGGACAGCGTACATTTTCATACAGAGGTGCTAAACACTTTAATTCACTTCCAGCCTACATTAAGCAAGTTCAAAGCCTAAATTCATTTAAGTCAGCTTTGAAAGACCTAACATAGTTTCAGTACTGAGTAGTGACCTCTGACCTCCCAAACTGTTGACCTTGGATCGGATTATGATTTTGATTTATCTATGTCTTTCATGTTTCAGTTGTATTTATATGTTCCGACGTATTGTCTACTTTCTCTCTGTAAGTTGTTTTTATTTCCTTGTATGTATATGTGAATACTGGGCCCTATTGAAAACCAGTGTACTAGCACTGAATAGGCTACCCAGGTGTATGAAAATAAACAAACAAACAAACAAAACAGGGTTGCAGACAGACAAAGAGGGAGACAGATAGGCTTGCCGACAGACACAGAGGCAGACGGACAAAGAAGAAGCCAGACAGGGTTGCATACAGACAAAGAGGGAGATCGACAGGATGCAGACAGCCAGGGAGGCACACAGACACAGAGAAAGTCAGACAGGGTTGCAGAAAAGACAGACAGGCACACAGACAGGCTTGCAGACAGACAGGGAGACGGACAGACAAAGAGGAAGCCAGACAGGTTTGCAGATAGACAGAGAGGGAGACAGACAGTCTTGTAGACAGACAGGGTTGTAGACAGACAAAGAGGGTGCCAGACAGGCTTGCAGACAGTTCAAAGGGTAGACAGAAAAAGAGAAAGCCTGACAGGCTTGCAGGCAGACAAAAAGGCAGACATACAGGCTTGCAGACAGTTCAAAAGTTGGACAGACAAAGAGGAAGCCTGACAGGGTTGCAGACAGACAGAGAGGGAAAACAGACAGGCTTGCAGACAGACGAAGAGGCAACGGAGAAATAGAAAGTCAGACAGGGTTGCCAGACAAAGTTAGACAGACGAAAAGGAAGCCAGACCGGGTTGCAGACAGACAGAGAGGGAGACCGACAGGCTCGCAGAGAGACAGGGAGGCACAAAGACACAGACATAGTCAGACAGGGTTGCAGGCAGACAAAGAGGCAGATAGACAGGCTTGCAGACAGTTCAAAAGGTAGACAGACAAAGAGAAAGCCAGACAGGGTTGCCTACAGACAGAGAGGGAAACCGACAGGCTTGCAGACAAACAAAGAGGCAGACAGACAAAGACGAAGCCAGACAGGGTTGCAGACAGACAGAGAGGGAGACAGACAGGCTTGCAGACAGACAAGGAGTCAGAGAGACTAAGAGGAAGGCAGACAGGGTTGCCGACAGACAGAGAAGGAGACAGACAGGCTTGCAGACAGTCCAGGAGGCACATAGACGCAGAGAAAGTTAGACAGGGTTGCTGTAAGACAGAGAGGCAGACAGACAGGCTTGCAGACAGAAAAGGAGACAAACAGACAGAAAGGAAGCCAGATAGGCTTGCAGACATACAGAGAGGGAGACAGACAAGTTTGCAGACAGACAGACAAGCAGACAGACAAAGAGGAAGCCAGACAGCTTTACAGACAGACAGAGAGGGAGACAGACAGGCTTGCAGACGGACAGAGAGGGAGACAGACAGGCTTGCAGACAGACAGGGAGGCACACAGATGAAGAGAGAGTCAGACAGGGTTGCAGGCAGACAAAGAGGCAGACAGCCAGGCTTGCAGACAGTTCAAAAGGTAGAAAGACAAAGCGGAAGCCAGACAGGGTTGCAGAGAGACAGAGAGGGAGACAGACAGGCTTGCAAACAGACAGGGAGGCACACAGACACAGCGAAAAGTAGACAGGGTTGCAGGCAGACATAGAGGTAGAGAGACGGACTTGCAGACAGTTCAAATGTAGACAGACTAAGAGGAAGCCAGACAGGGTTGCAGACAGACAGAGAGGGAGACATACAAGCTTGCAGACAGACAGAGAGGCAGTTGACAAAGAGGAAGCCAAACAGGGTTGCTGACAGACAGAGAGGGAGACAGACAGGCTTGCAGACAGGCAGGGAGGAACACAGACACAGAGAAAGTCAGACAGGGTTGCATCCATACAAAGAGGCAGACAGGCAATCTTGCAGACAGTTCAAAAGGTAGACAGACAAAGAGGAAGCCAGACAGGGTTGCAGACAGACAAAGAAGGACACAAACAGGCTTGCAGGCAGACAGAGAGCCAGAGAGGCAAAGAGGAAGCCAGACAGGGTTGCAGACAGGCAGAGAGGGAGACCGACAGGCTTGCAGACAGACAGGGAGGCAGACAGACACAGAAAAAGTCAGACAGGGTTGCAGACAAACATAGAGGGAGACCGACAGGCTTGCAGACAGACAGGGATACAGACAGACAAAGAGAAAGCCATACAGGGTTGCAGACAGACAGAGATGGAGACCGACAGGCTTGCAGACAGACAGATAGTATGACAGACAAAGAGGAAGCCGGCAGGGTTGCAGACAGACAGAGAGGGAGACCGACAGGCTTGCAGACAGCCAGGGATAGAGACGGACAAAGAGGAAGCCAGACAGGGTTGCAGACAGTCAGAGAGACAGACAGACAGGCTTGCAGACAAATAGGTAAATAAACAAAGACGAAGACAGGCGGGGTTGCAGACGGGCAGAGAGGGATACAGACAGGCTTGCAGACTGTCCAAAAGGTAGCCAGACAAAAAGGAAGCCAGCTAGGGTTGCAGCCAGACAGAGAGGGAGAACGACAGGCTTGCAGACAGGCAGGGAGGCAGACAAACAAAGAGGAAGCCAGACAGGATTGCAGACAGACAGAGAGGGAGACAGACAGGCTTGCAGACAGTTCAAAAGGTAGACAGACAAAGCGGAAGCCAGACAGGGTTGCAGACAGACAAAGAGGGAGACAAACAGACTTGCAGACAGACAGAGAGCCAGAGAGGCAAAGAGAAAGCCAAACAGGGTTGCAGACATACAGAGAGGGAGACAGACAGGCTTGCAGACAGACAGAGAGGCAAATAGGCTAATTGGAACTCAGATAGGGTTAAAAACAAACTGAGAGACAACATCCGTTTAACCCTAAACAGCAGCAACCAAATCAACATCAGTGACTATAGTAACAACAACCTGAAAATATTCGACCCCGCCTGTCGTTATCTCTTCACGTGCGGGTCACATGGCTCGGGACCTGGTTAGCTGAGCGGACCCTACTGTGTCATCACGGACAGCGACGACAACATCATCGTGGCTGACTATGGCAACCATCGTGTTTGCCTGTTCAGTCAGGACGGCGCGTTTATCAGACATGTGCTGACACGGGAGGAACACGGACTGAACTATCCATTGGGACTCACGATGGACATTTGGTTGAAATTGACTTTCATTCTATCGAGATATTCAAGATGTAACGAAAGGCTAGTCAGTACTTCTAAATTCATATTACTGTACAATATGTATATCATAGGAACAAAAAGTACGAATAAGTCAAAATCAGACGCCCCGGGACGAGGCTTCCATACTCGGATCAAATGATAGCGCAAGTAATTCTATTAAATCAGCAAATAATACACACCCCATTTGTTTTCAATGTGTAATTCATGATAAAAGATATGAACTGTATTTGTAATGTATTGATAAATTGAAGACATCATTTTAATGACAATAGTCAATAACCTCTAAATATCAATTACTTGTTTTCTTACTGAAAAGACTATGTCCAAGACAAACCCCAATTCGTAGATTGTTCCAACCGCTGTCATTCAAAATGTAATGGTGAATATGTATCAGAAAAATAAAGTGTATCAGAAAAATAAAATGTTTCAAAACCTATTGAGTGCTAACAGATAAAGGACGCCATTTTTGTGGGCACTGTTTTTCCACTGTGTTGATTTCGTCTGAATAAAGAATTAAAAAAATACAGTTTGGCGACCTCATACCTCAATGAATAGATAAATGATTGAAGAAAAAAAACTTTATACTCTTTTATGATTTATGCTAAGCACCATACTCAAATCAGTTAAAGCGAATATGGTATTTGCCAATATCATACAACTAACACCTGACTTCGACTTTGACGATGAGACAAGTCATTACATGGGTCTGCCTCGGCAGCTTTGGGCTTGTAGCGGCAGAACCTACAAAAATTCGGACGGACATACCAAGAATTCATCACAAGGAACACTACAACATAATACAATAAAAAATCATTAATTACAAAAATTGTCATGCATATACAGATATCAAAGACGTTTATCCGTACCATATATAGTATACCTCAGAGATTGGAGCAGGTGGAAGGTAGGTAATTCTAAGACTTAATTCTAAGATCATGACAAAAGGTGGGTTCTGCAGCGGGGATTGAACTCTCGGAGAGTGGTACAGTCAGTTAAGTGACGTGTTTTGGAAATCTGTTCCAGAACCTGTTTTGGGGTTAAGGCCACAGCAAGTAAATTTTATGGATGGCATCAGCGCGCGCATTAATTGTCACCTGATTTCAGAAAAAAAACTAGAATTTTTTTCTTCTTCTGCAGGGATGTTCAACATGACGATAAAGTACCAAAATGAGCAAATATGTTGTGTTTTAGCCTAATTATTGTACGAGATACACAGGACGTAGTTGTAGAAATGAAACTTATTGGATAGTTGTAAAAGTGACACCAATATGGAAGCTATGAATGTAGTTACCAACTTTGTTGATGATGACAGTCTACCACACTAGTGTCACTTTTACTACACTAGTACATGTCTTGAATACAGGAATGAATGTCTTGTTGGCTCTGATACCATGTTTTGTCCCTTTGGTTCTTGTTACAACATTCATCACAACTTTATCGTGCCTCTTTTTGAAAGTGTAGCCATCTTGTTTTTTTCACCCATCTTGTTTTTTGTTCGCCCTATCGCACTATTTTTGAAGTCTGCAGAGGATGTCATCAATAAAATTTACTTGCTGTGGCCTGATTATGAAATTTGACTTAGCTGTTCCTGAAGTGTATAGGGGATGAAGCTGTTTTTGCAGGTGGTGGTTCTGCATCGAGGGATGTGGAGGTGTGCAGAGATTCGTAGATGAAGCTGGGTATTGGTTTGCCTTGTTTGAAGGATGAGTGGTTGGAGGTGGGGTGGTACAGTACCGGTGACCAGTTTGTACATGATGACTAGACGGTGGTAGTCTCGCCTAGTTCAAAGCCTGTCCCATCCAAGCTCTTGAAGCATGTCTGAGTAGGGTGTCCTTGGTGCTTCACCTGTAACTAGGAGGCCTGCATGGTACAGTATGCGCTCAAGTACTTTGGAGGCCGCCACACCAACGTTGCTCAAGAGGGTGGGTGCGTATTCCAACCTTGGTCGCACCAGGGTAAGGTAAGCCAGTTTCAGCGCTTCCTTGCGTGTACATCTTGCCTCGCAACCTCCAAAGGTATCCAAGTACCTTTCAGGCCTTACTGGAAGTATTCTGCCTGTGCTCGTTCCAGTTCAAAGCCTGAATGTCACGCAGTAATCTTTGCACGGACACAAACGGCTATATAGTTTGTTTGAACTTTGTAATTTCCTATTGGCTACGTGTTATAAACATAGTCCCTTGTCCGTGTCTTTATGTACAAAGCTGCTTTGCAAAGGCAATTTCTACTACTTCACCCACAAACAACATACTTTTTTTACGATTAAGATGACCAAGTTGGGTTTAATCGGACCCAAAAATGTTTTGTTCAATAATTTATGTTCCAATTTTTATCGTTGATCTTTGTTAATACATTGCTTAAACAACATAAGAGGAATAGTTTAATCTGTTATTTTCAGAATGTTGCACCAATCTCCGTCAAAAATATTGGCAAGTCTCCATGGAGCTGGTATTTGCTGACAAAGTCACGAAATGAATCTTGTTTAAGATCAAAATGTTCAAATGGTACTTCACAATTTACGCTTGGGGTCCAAACGGCCCCCATTCGGGTGTTTGAGGGTGAAGGTAAATCTAGTAAGCTTAACGATTCAGGGGAGTTTGTGTCTTCGCTCTTTTATGCTCCGGCGAGAAAGGAAAGCTAGAACAGAAAACTTGAGACAACTTATCAGATGTTTTTGCCTTAATCCCAAAAGACAGCTTCTTTGTACTTTAAAATCCACAGGTTATACCGCGACTCAATCTCCGTCTAGTTGCGTATGGACCTCCCGGGGAAAATGCTCCAAAGCTTTTATAGTTGCACGTTGAAGGAGAAACAGTCTGTGGCTGATAGGCAAACCGACCAGAGCTGTTGTAAAATCACCAATAACGTTGATCTTGACTCAACCCTAACGCACAAGCGGGAACATGAATCTATCGCTGATTTTGCTTCTTATTCTGGGAGCTTTTGTTCTTGACAGCGGTGAGTATCCAAAAATGTTGTAACGTTTTATCAGGATGCTATTATTGCTTCGTTTCCGTATATATTACAGACTAGGCGGAGGCTTACCCATTTATGTATGCCTTAATAACTGTCGTGTCATTTTTTTTCTTTTCAACGTATATTACTGACACAAGTTGAAATTAACTTTTAAGTTATAAAAGGAAACAACAAACCAACTATCTCAGTACTGCTTTAAAAAAGATAAAAAAGATAAAAAAGCAAAAAAGCAGTACTTTAAAAAAGCAGTACTGAGCTAGTTGGTTTGTTTCCTTTTTCACTAGGAGAAATTATAGACGTTTTGGTACCCCGCCTTCTTTCCTCCGTAAAAAGTATCTGTTTATCTTTGCATCAAGGTGACACTGTACCAAAAAATCCCACGGTAGCAAACGTTACTTGTCTTTGAAGAGATTAATTAGTCATGTATGTACAAAGTTACACAAGGAGGCGGGGGGGGGGGGGGCAAAAAATCCACGCAAGTCTCGACCTAGTTCTCACAACTCTCGCGAGAACTAAGTCACTCTGTGAACAAGATGGACTGATAGCCATCGAAAATTTGGAGGTACGTGTGTTTACCTCTAAAAAGTAGTGACTGCTTGATGAAAATTCTATTAACTGTGACTTACCTTGTATTTCCCTTCATGAAACAGAATCTATCCATAACCATCGCGCACAAGTCAACACCACGGTATCCGGAATCCCCTGTCAACGCTGGGATAGCCAGACTCCACACCGGCACGGGTACTGGGCAGCATACGGCAGCACTGACGGGAACTTCTGCCGCAGCGATGTGTACAACCCGTGCCCCTGGTGCTACACTGTGGATCCAGACTTACGATACAACTACTGCTTTGATTGCTGTGAGTATGGATACTACATCGTCAGTAGTGACAATTTAAATTGTGGAATCTAAAACTGTAAGCCACAAAATTCAGTTATATCGTTTTAGAACCTATGTTTTAGATTCGTTTTAGAAAGCATGTGTACTGTATCACTACCTTTTGTATCTGTATGCCTGTACTTAGCCCGATAGAGCATGGATGTGCAATAAAGGCTACTGTATATAAGTATATATATACAAATGTTGGTTGCAGGACAGGCAGATTTTTATACTAAAAATATAACTTAATTTAATGTTGAAAACACAGAGTTTCGGTAATTTATTCAAAATAAGTTACAGATTGATTGTTTCAAGTTTCAAAAATCAAATTATCCTATTCTTCAAACATAAAGCTTTTTTTCTAATATGAAACATGAAAACATCCAACATTTGGCTCTAGTAATCGATTTAGCTACGATGTAAAGGGTATTCTGGCAAAAAGATTTATCAGGATATAGCAAAACATAAAATTGAAGCGCGTTGCAGTTGTAGGTGTGGGTGAAAAGTACAAGACGGTAAATATACTTTGTCTGACTTAAGTTAATGATATTATCCATTATCTCTGGCTTTGACCCAAGACATCATCAAATTTAATTTAAATATGAAATTTGACTTGAATTATTAGATTTTAATCTTAGATTTTGTTTGAGGAAAGGTGTAAATTAACTAGAAACACATAAGAAAAGTTTGTTGCATAAATCAAGATTAAATTTTGTCGAAAATTGTTTCAATCTTACTGCCATGGCAACACAGAGAACACTCATACATTGAGGTTTTGCACGGGCTTTAAACTTCCCAATTCACCCTTTTCTCTAGTAATCAACTTTATATTAATTTATTAACTAGTAGTATGTACACTTAAGTAGCACAGCATAGTCATAGAATGTAGTTCCTAGCACCTTTGTACTTTCCTTATTTTACATGTTGTTTGTACCAGCAATTAGCCCTCGGGCATGAACTTGCAATAAACATATTATTATTATAACCATATCTGTCAACAGCACCTAAGAGTATTGCCTACAATGGAACAGTAAATACGACGGTTTCTGGTAAAGCCTGTCAGAGGTGGGACAGCCAAGAACCTCATCGCATCACTTACAACACTCCCTACAATAAACCTCACAGCGGACTTGAAGAGAACTTCTGCCGGGCTCCTGACACGGACCCCTGCCCCTGGTGTTACACCATGGACCCTGGGACAAACTGGGAGTACTGCTTCATCTGCGGTAAGTAAAGACAGTGGCTGTGTGTTGACGGCGCCAGCAAACCACCTCTTGTCTGTACTCTGCTACCTCAACATCAGTTCCTGACCGTCCTGCTTATGAATATTATTGAGCTTACTCTTGTAAGATGATCTACGAGATCCCTTTTGAAAACTAAAAGTCCTATTCTCTGATTGGCTACAGCTACGTATTGGTAGCATTTAAGACTTTGAACTATGGTGTCCTTTTAAATTGAAGTACTTAACTTATAGTGTATTTCTCCCTGGAGGAGTACATGTAAATGCCAACACAATTCAGACATAACTGAATGTCTGCAACGTGGTATGTTAATAAAGATTTCAGATTTCAGAGCTGGTTTGTGGCGACGCCCACAGGAACTGATGGTGACGGTTGAGATAGCAGAGTACAGACAAGAGGCGGTTTGCTCGCGCCGTTGAATGTCCCTGCGTAGGAGAATGCCAGGGTCAATTCATGTCATCGAACCTGTGCCCTTGGGGAAGGTACTTAGCACGAAAAAAATACATGTCCTTTCAAGTATTAGGGGATCAAACCTTCCAGTAGGCATATCGGCTACATAATCTTTAGAGATTGAAGTTGGTAGCCTCAAAGAAAGAAGAAACAAGAAAAAGGCAAAACATCACTACTGTATCACTGCTATTGTATCTCAGTAGTCATACCAAAATCTCCATTTTGTCTTTTTTTTGCGTTTTCATGTATGGTAAACTGTTCAAAAACTTGCTCTTTATAATTCTTCTTACGTTTGATCTGCTTCCAGACAATGATCTTGCCAAGTCCCAGACTGCTGTTCCGACACTTGGAGTTACCTCGCACGTTGCTACCGATTGTAACATCTCTGTCTACTGGCAGTTTACTTTTAACCGGTGATTTTGTAACGTTTAGACTTACTTGTAGTAGAACCAGTCAGTAATCATTAGTAGCATTAGCCAGGGTTGCTCTTCAGAAGGTGGCAGATAGTTACTAATATGTTGTCTATAGCTGTAGGGGAACACAATCATATACGAGTACCTGATGCATATAGCAGATGTATATTATAATATACCTCCGTATTACTCGCATTTCGCAAACGTTGCTGTATTTTGCTACCCAGTTGGACTTGAGATGAGAAAACATTTTGAGTAAGAATATTATTTACCCATACGTTTCTACAGTCACGGCTAAAATACTCAGCTGTAGTCTCCTGACTTAGAGGCTGAGGAAACGACAGGACGTTGTGAACTTACTAGGTGATGAAGGATTTGCTGTCAGGTGAATTGAGGGAGAATGCTAAGGAAAGGAGGAGAAGGAGAAGAAGAAGAAAAAAGATGTGTAGTAACTTTAGTATTCGTGGAAAATAGTACGTTATTAATGCTTATGGTTAACTCTCGTTTAGGGCGCGGTCACATAGGTCGTGCTATCGTCGTACGATTTTGATGCCATAGGATTTTTAAGCTGGCCGTGACAGAACCAACCACCGACATGGATCCAAAACAGCATTTTGTGTACCAAGACAGTTGAACTTTGCAGGAGACGAACATTTTTGTCCAACAAATGTCCTCCAAAAGATAGCGTGGGACGATCGCACGACCTATGTGCAAATCTGTGTAGTATTGATGTTCTCGGTACCTAGTATGCGCGTATGCGATTTTATTGTTAACAAGAGTTCGGCAACCTCATACCTTCATGAATATTTAGAGCTTTTGTAAATTTTATGCAATTAACTAACATTAACATAATTTATGCATGGTGTTGTTCATCAGAGTAACATACACATGTCACAATAATAAAATTCCCATCTTTGATCATATTTAAAAGTAGTTTTGCAATTCTTACATAAATTATGCAGATAAGTTCTCATTACCATATTTGATATCTGATTATACTCCACCTATCATAATTAACATGTGTTACATTTATTGAAGTCCAGTTATTGAAAACAATGAAATTATACAATTTCCTCATTAATTATGCAAATTAAGAACTCATTTGCATAAAATGTATATCATTATAGACGTCTTTGCCTAAGCTACCTGCATGCCTAAAATGATGTCAATTCGTCAATCCTTTTTGCAGTTATCCTCTATGGAATGACTTGACAAAAACGCCCTTGCAGTTCTGAAATTACATGCTAGAGGGCTGAAACTTGCCCCACTTTAGCATAACACTGCATGCTATCTACCACACAAATGTCAAGACCATATCATGTCGGGGACAAGAGATACATTGAAAAAACTGCTACGATAGAATAATCTCATTAATTATGCAAATGTACTCCTATTTTGCATAATTAGTGTTTAATCTTGTACAACATTGTCAAAGGTATCTACATACCAAAAATCATGAAAATCCGTTGTTCCCTTCTTGAGATATCCTCTATAGAAGTTTTTGACAAAAATGCCCCTGCTATGCCAAACCTCTCTAAGCAACCTTTCCAACCATACCAAGTGTGCTAGGCCGGAACTTGAAACCTAAGCTACAAATGCAGTCATTAGTCATTACCCTACCCGGGGCCGTCACAGGCGGTGTTCCCCCCCCCCCCCCCCCCCAAAAGCTAGCGGTTGCGCCTGAACAGGGTCCGTATACTCGAGAATATCTCGAGAAGGAAGTATCCAAATATATTGCGGTTTTCAAATTTCAATTCCTCACTAAGCAATGTTTCCAACCATACCAAATGTGTCAGGCTTAAACTTGATTTCTAAGCTACAATCGCAGACTTAAGTCATCACCCTCCTCGGTGCCGTGAAAGGCGGTGTTTCCAAAAAGGAGCTATCGGTTGTGCGTAAACAGGGTCCGTATACTCAAGAATATCTCGAGAAGGAAGTAGCCGAATATTTTGCAGTTTTTATCTTTCAATTCCTCACTATGCAACCTTTCCAATCATACAAAGTGTGCCAGGCCGGAACTTGAAGCCTAAGATACAATCTCAGTCTCAAGTCATCACCCTACCCGGTGCCGTGATGACAGGCGGTGTTTCCGAAAAGGAGCTAGCGGTTGCACCTCAACAGGGTCCGTATACTCAAGAATATCTTGAGAAATAAGTATTCGAATATTTTGCGGTTTTCATCTTTCAATCCCTCACTATGCAACCTTTCCAATCATACAAAGTGTGCCAGGCCAAAACTTAAAGTCTAAGCTACAGTCGCAGTCATTAGTCATTACCCTATCGGTGTCTCGACAGGCGGTGTTTCCAAAAAGGAGCTAGCGGTTGCGCCTAAACAGGGTCCGTATAGTATACTCAAGAAGATCTTGAGAAGGAAGTATCCGAATATTTTTCATTTTTCATCTTTCAATACCTCACTCAGCAACCTTTCCAACCATACAAAGTGTGGCAGGTCGGAACTTGAAGCCTAAGCTACAATCGCAGTCTTCAGTCATCAGCCTACCCGGTGCCGTGTCAGGCGGTGTTTCCGAAAAGAAGCTAGCGGTTGCGCCTAAACAGGGTCCGTATACTCAAGAAGATCTTGAGAAGGAAGTATCCGAATATTTCGCGGTTTTCATCTTTCAATCCCTCACTAAGCAACCTTTCCAACCATACAAAGTGTGCCAGACCGGAACTTGAAGCCTAAGCTACAATCGCAGTCTTCAGGCATCAGCCTACCCGCGTTACCGTGACAGGCGGTGTTTCCGAAAAGGAGCAAGCTGTGGCGCCTAAAGAGGGTCCGTAAACTCAAGAATATCTCGAGAAGGAAGTATCCGAATATTTTGCGGTTTTCATCTTTCAATTCCTCACTACGCAACCTTTTCAACCATACAAAGTGTGCCAGGCCGGAACTTAAAGTCTAAGCTACAATCGCAGTCATAAGTCTTCAACCTACCCGGTGCCGTGGCAGGCGGTGTATCGAAAAAGGAGCTATCGGTTGTGCCTAAACAGTGGTCCGTATACTCAAGAATATCTCGAGAAGGAAGTATCCGAATATTTTGCGGTTTTCATCATTCAATCCCTCACTATGCAACTTTTCCAACCATACAAAGTGTGCCAGGCCGGAACTTGAAACCTAAGCTACAATCGTAGTCTAAAGTCATCACCCTACCCGGTGCCGTGACAGGCGGTGTTTCCGAAAAGGAGCTATCGGTTGTGCCTAAACAGGGTCCGTATACTCAAGAATATCTCGAGAAGGAAGTATCCGAATATTTTGCGATTTACATCTTCTAATTCCTCACTATGCAACCTTTCCAACCATACAAAGTGTGCCAGGCCGGAACTTAAAGTCTAAGCTACAATCGCAGTCATAAGTCTTCACCCTACCCGGTGACGTGACAGGCGGTGTATCCAAAAAGGAGCTATCGGTTGTGCCTAAACAGGGTCCGTATACCTAAGAATATCTCGAGAAGGAAGAATCCGAATATTTTGCGGTTTTCATCTTTCAATCCCTCACTATGCAACCTTTCCATCCATACCAAGTGTGCCAGGCCGGAACTTAAAACCTAAGCTACAATCGTAGTCTAAAGTCATCACCCTACCCGGTGCTGTGACAGGCGGTGTTTCCGAAAAGGAGCTAGCGGTTGTGCCTAAACAGGGTCCGTATACTCAAGAACATCTTGAGAAGGAAGTATCCGAATATTTTGCGGTTTTTATCTTTCAATCCCTCACTATGCAATCTTTCCAACCATACAAAGTGTGCCAGGCCGGAACTTAAAGTCTAAGCTACAATCTCAGTCATAAGTCTTCACCCTACCCGGTGCCGTGACAGGCGGTGTTTCCGAAAAGGAGCTATCGGTTGTGCCTAAACAGGGTCCGTATACTCAAGAATATCTCGAGAAGGAAGTATCCGAATATTTTGCGGTTTTCATCTTTCAATTCCTCACTACGCAACCTTTCCAACCATACCAAGTGTGCCAGGCCGGAACTTAAAGTCTAAGCTACAATCGCAGTCATAAGTCTTCACCCTACCCGGTGCCGTGACAGGCGGTGTATCCAAAAAGGAGCTATCGGTTGTGCCTAAACAGGGTCCGTATACTCAAGAATATCTCGAGAAGGAAGTATCCGAATATTTTGCGGTTTACATCTTCTAATCCCTCACTATGCAACCTTTCTAACCATACCAAGTGTACCAGGCCGGAACTTAAAACCTAAGCTACAATCGTAGTCTAAAGTCATCACCCTACCCGGTGCCGTGACAGGCGGTGTTTCCGAAAAGGAGCTAGCGGTTGCGCCTAAACAGGGTCCGTATACTCAAGAACATCTTGAGAAGGAAGTAGCCGAATATTTTGCGGTTTTTATCTTTCAATCCCTCACTATGCAACCTTTTCAACCATACAAAGTGTGCCAGGCCGGAACTTAAAGTCGAAGCTACAATCGCAGTCATCAGTCTTAACCCTATCGGTGTCTCGACAGGCGGTGTTTCCGAAAAGGAGCTATCGGTTGTGCCTAAACAGGGTCCGTATACTCAAGAATATCTCGAGAAGGAAGTATCCGAATATTTTGCGGTTTTCATCTTTCAATTCCTCACTACGCAACCTTTCCAACCATACAAAGTGTGCCAGATCGGAATTTAACGTCTAAGCTACGATCGCAGTCATAAGTCTTCACCATACTTGGTGCCGTGACAAGCGGTGTATCCAAAAAGGAGCTATCAGTTGTGTCTAAACAGAGTCCGTATACTCAACAATATCTCGAGAAGGAAGTATCCGAATATTTTGCGGTTTTCATCTTTCAATTCCTCACTACGCAACCTTTCCAACCATACCAAGTGTGCCAGGCCGGAACTTAAAGTCTAAGCTACAATCGCAGTCATAAGTCTTCACCCTAGACGGTGCCGTGACAGGCGGTGTATCCAAAAAGGAGATATCGGTTATGCCTAAACAGGGTCCGTATACTCAAGAATATCTAGAGAAGGAAGTATCCGAATATTTTGCGGTTTACATCTTCTACTTCCTCACTATGCAACCTTTCCAACCATACAAAGTGTGCCAGGCCGGAACATAAAACCTAAGCTACAATCGTAGTCTAAAGTCATCACCCTACCCGGTGCCATGACAGGCGGTGTATCCAAAAAGGAGCTATCGGTTGTGCGTAAACAGGGTCCGTATACTCAAGAACATCTTGAGAAGGAAGTATCCGAATATTTTGCGGTTTACATCTTCTAATTCCTCACTATGCAACCTTTCCAACCATACAAATTGTGCCAGGCCGGAACTTAAAACCTAAGCTACAATCGTAGTCTAAAGTCATCAGCCTGACATTGAATAGAATTCATCGG